>NC_141824.1:3171012-3336012 GCF_982586985.1 Callionymus lyra
TACTGACTCCTTCAAGAAACATCTGTGTTTGATGATCTACTGACTCCTTCAAGAAACATCTGTGTTTGATGATCTACTGACTCCTTCAAGAAACATCTGTGTTTGATGATCTACTGACTCCTTTAAGAAACATCTGTGTTTGATGATCTACTGACTCCTTCAAGAAACATCTGTGTTTGATGATCTACTGACTCCTTCAAGAAACATCTGTGTTTGATGATCTACTGACTCCTTCAAGAAACATCTGTGTTTGATGATCTACTGACTCCTTCAAGAAACATCTGTGTTTGATGATCTACTGACTCCTTCAAGAAACATCTGTGTTTGATGATCTACTGACTCCTTCAAGAAACATCTGTGTTTGATGATCTACTGACTCCTTCAAGAAACATCTGTGTTTGATGATCTACTGACTCCTTCAAGAAACATCTGTGTTTGATGATCTACTGACTCCTTCAAGAAACATCTGTGTTTGATGATCTACTGACTACTTCAAGAAACATCTGTGTTTGATGATCTACTGACTCCTTCAAGAAACATCTGTGTTTGATGATCTACTGACTCCTTCAAGAAACATCTGTGTTTGATGATCTACTGACTCCTTCAAGAAACATCTGTGTTTGATGATCTATTGACTCCTTCAAGAAACATCTGTGTTTGATGATCTACTGACTCCTCCAAGAAACATCTGTGTTTTATGATCTATTGACTCCTTCAAGAAACATCTGTGTTTGATGATCTATTGACTCCTTCAAGAAACATCTGTGTTTGATGATCTACTGACTCCTCCAAGAAACATCTGTGTTTTATGATCTACTGACTCCTTCAAGAAACATCTGTGTTTGATGATCTACTGACTCCTTCAAGAAACATCTGTGTTTGATGATCTTTTGACTCCTTCAAGAAACATCTGTGTTTGATGATCTACTGACTCCTCCAAGAAACATCTGTGTTTTATGATCTACTGACTCCTTCAAGAAACATCTGTGTTTGATGATCTACTGACTCCTTCAAGAAACATCTGTGTTTGATGATCTACTGACTCCTTCAAGAAACATCTGTGTTTGATGATCTACTGACTCCTTCAAGAAACATCTGTGTTTGATGATCTATTGACTCCTTCAAGAAACATCTGTGTTTGATGATCTACTGACTCCTTCAAGAAACATCTGTGTTTGATGATCTACTGACTCCTTCAAGAAACATCTGTGTTTGATGATCTATTGACTCCTTCAAGAAACATCTGTGTTTGATGATCTACTGACTCCTTCAAGAAACATCTGTGTTTGATGATCTACTGACTCCTTCAAGAAACATCTGTGTTTGATGATCTACTGACTCCTTCAAGAAACATCTCAATACACTTTTATTTGTGCTTTTTCTTGATTCTCTGAGACTCCTGTTTTGTTCTCGGTGTTATCCTGACTTTTTAAGTATATATTTTATTGAGTATTGTTTTGATTGTTCAAGCGCTTTGTGACCCTGGTCTAGAAAAGAGCTCTATAAATATCAATTACTAACTTACTTATTTAAATAAAATGGTAGAGTCACTATTCAATGTCATTTCTGGCTCGTTTCTGGGATGTAATAGTCATAATTACACCAGTAATAATGTCACAGTTATTATTATCAATATTATTAATATACAGTTAAAACACCTATAAAAACCCATTTGATATTTGCTCAAATGTTCATGTATGTTGCAGAATCTGATCGATAGTCATGAAAGTTATTATAGTTTCCATGATTTTGAATATCTCTACAAGCTGGTTCATCTGGATTAGACTAGAACCGTCGCTCCGATCTGGCTTTTACTAAACGTGTCACTTGCAAAGTTTCGTTATTGCTTCTGTAGTTCCAATATATTTTCCACTCAACAAGACCGTGTTGTGTAAGTGGCCCATGTGTGCACAAGCTTGTGTGTGTGTGAAGGATTTCACCGAGACAATTGTTATTCACCTACAGAGTAGGCGGTAGATGGGACTGTCTGTTATATTGACAAATGGACACGTGTGATCTCTGAATATACTTGAACCAAGGTAACGCAAACATCTGCTTTACCCCCGGGAGGTCGGCGAGTCAGGAATATGCTTTCTCACTGTCTGACTCTCGCCTGTTATCTATTCAGGGATTTGCCTCAGAAAACAGACAAGAATCCTGAGTGCTCGAGTGTGTAAACCTCGACACATACAAGATGTTTCTGTGTCTGAGCGTAAACCGAGGAGCCAAAGAACAGGTTATTATTTCATAAAAACCAGGAGATAAAAGGTGTGTTGGACCAGCCGTACGTTGTGTTTAATGATTATAGATCATCTTGACTTGTTACTGGTGTAACCGAACTATAGGCTGGTTTTATTCTTGTTTCAACTGGTTTGAACAGATGACATCACATCAGCTAACTTTTAGCATCATCGCATGGACTCGCTTTGCATTTTAGAAATGATTTTAAATGTGTGATTATTATTTTTCTTAGATGTTCGGGCAGGTTTATATTGGTTGTTAATATCAAATAGTACCAAGTGTCCTGCATCAGGGCTCCTTGACTTTGGAACATCATCGCTGAAGATATATTATTTCACATCTCTTTGTGTCCCTGGTCTGAGGAGAGAGCTTTACAAGTATTAATAACTTACTTAGTTACTTTAAAAACACACTTTTAATGTCATATTTTAACTGTATTCATTTATATTTAATGTATCAATTTACATTTTAATATAATATAATATAATATAATATAATATAATATAATATAATATAATATAATATAATATAATATAATATAATATAATATAATATAATATAATATAATATAATATAATATAATATAATATAATATAATATAATATAATATCTATAATTCCATTTTATCTCCTTTAAACACGCTGGCTTTTATGTGATATCATGGTTTAATATTTAACTGTATTCTTTAATGGGTTTTAACTCTTTTTCATTGTTTTATTGCATTTTATTTTTCTTTGTTCATTTTAATATCTCACATGATCTATTTTGTTTACATTAATGTTTGATGCTGTTTCCAAATGAACGTGACATTAATCAATGAATCATGTTTGTATTCTGCTCTAATTGAAAGCACTTTGTGACTCTTGTTAAACGCTGGTATATAAATACAGATTATTAGGATTATTTTTAAAATAAATTACAGTAATTTTCCTGATAATATGGTTGATCTTAAATTAATAGCTTTCTACAGATACTCAAGACAAGGATTCACCGTCTCATTCGACGCCAGAGGTAAAAACCACATTTCAACGACATTTCGGACACCGTTAAAGCACCAAAAAGTACCTGTTCGGCATCTGTACATATGACTAATATAGAAGTTCAAATTAAAGCCTGTATTTTCTTGTGTGACTGATCTCAATATTTATCGTGATTATGTCAAATATTTGATCATATTTGTGAGATGTTTTGTATTTAGTTCCTCCGGTTTATGCATCACAACTCTGTGGATACAGAAACCCGTCTCTTAATTAATTGCATCATCAAACAAGCATGTTCAGTTAAACAAAAGCGTCACAATGTCGGCGTCCTCCAGCTTTTTTAATGAGCAAATGGTGGCGTTCATTCACAAACTAGCAGGCATATGTTAATGAGCTTTAATTCCCTTTTTATGAGCCGCCATTATCAAGGCGCCGGCCGCACGCATCGGCTGCGATATTATCTTCGCAAAACTTTGCCGGATGTGGCAGGAAAAAGATGCTAATCGAGTCCCACGAACACGTCAGAACCTATCACAAGTTTTCTTGATGTCAAGCCAAGTTATTTTATTAAAGAATTCAAGAGTATAAATAAAACGCAAGTGGGATTAGAGGAGGAGCGCCGCGGAATGGAGCGGGAGTTTGTTTCCACACGGTGTCTGCATGTATGCGCAGACGAGGGACCTGATTTGCTTTGTTTGTTATTCTCTCCGGTCTCGGGTGGCTTCGTGTTTGGATGGTGGAAACTCCTCTGTGTCTTCATCAGGGCTGGTTGAGTGATTGTGACGTATCCCCGTCAGCCCCTATAAACAGTAATGAAGACGTTCTGACCCATGCACCGTTCCCTCCAGGATCGCTTGATTCCCTAAATGCTGACGGTAAACAGATGCTCTTGCTTCGTTTACACAATCAGCGCCACATATATCCTCTGTTCCGATTTGTGCTTCGACAACAACTGCTGCACAACAGATAAATCTGTTCGGTCCAATATTCACTCGTTAGCTGGTTTCTGTTTTTAACAGCTTCGACGCTGAAGACACCACAGAAGAAAAGATAATACTTATGTTTTGTTCAGTTTTCTTTTATTCTAAATAATCTTTTAAATGGATCAGAGTATTTATGAGCTAAAGTGTATAAGAAGTTCCACTTGAAGACTTTTTTAAACTTTAACATAAACAGAAACTAGTAAGGCACTGAGTGAATTCAGACCTCTGCCAAGCAGCTCTTTACAACAAGTATTGTGATGTAACCATGTAGCTTTAACCATCTATGTATTATCTAACAAATATACCCATCTATCTATCCAACCATCCACTGGTTCAATGGGATTATAATCTGGTAGAAATATTCTACTAGCTAAACACTTTGTGATTGCAGACTTCTGCCAAGCAGCTCATTTCCACAAGTACTGTGATGTTACCATGTATCTTAAGCATCTATATATTATCTAACATATCTACCCATCTATCCATCCACCCATCCACTGGTTCAATGGGGTTATGATATGGTAAAAGTATTTACAAACTAGCTAGGCACTTTGTGAATGCAGACCTCAGCCAAGCAGCTCATTGCCACAAGTACTGTGATGTAACTACTCATCTTTGAATTTCTATCTACATAACTACCCACTCATCTACTGATTCATGGGAAAATAATCTGGTGGAAATATTCTGAAACTAGCTAAACACTTTGCGAATGCAGACCACTGCCAAGCAGCTCATTACAACAAGTATTGTGATGTATCCATGTATCTTTAACCATCTATATATTATCTAACATATCTACCCATCTATCCATCCATCCACTGGTTCAATGGGGAATTATCAGGTAGGGTCACCTTTCATAGTCTACGGAGCAAACAAAAATCCTGCTCAATCTATCGAAAATATCTCAGTGTTTGTCAGGTTCCTTCACCACCAGTTTTATTCTATTTAACCACCGACTCCAGTTCACCACTTTGACTCTGAGACTGGCGGCCATTTTACATGTCTTCACCTGACGACAGGTGGTCATCAGCATCCAGAAGGTAATTCCAATCATCAGCTTCTTGTCCCAGTATTTCTCTAACAGATAAATGCCTCCAGAAAAAACATTTCTTGGCAGAGTCAAAAAATTTAAAATGATGGATTTTCATCCGTACTCGTCGTTCCCATGTCGCTGTTTGGGATTTGGTATTAAAAATGATGGAAATCCTTAAAGGGATCCAAAGATCTATACGTCACTTTTATCTCCTGGTTAGATCAGGATTGATGGACGCGGCGTGACAAATACAAAAGATAATAGACACCTGAAGAGACTATTTCTTGCACTATCGCTCCAAACCTCTTGATTTCAACTCTCAAGTGTCCATTGAACTGCGGGAAGTAGAATTGACTTCGGCATACATTGGGAATGGACGACTCTCCCGAGGACGAGCGAGGCGATCCTTCCACCAGGCCCTTCTGTCCTTGTGTTTTATCCCATCCTGGATAGACAGAGAATATTAGCCCTGAATAATGGCCCCGCAGTGCTTGACCAGCTTCCTGCACTCCTCTGTGATATTGCTCTCTGGAGGGTGAATTTGTGGGGGATTCTCCGAAGCTAAAGCCTTTCAAGGAGCCATTATAAGGCCAGAAAAACCTGAATGCCAGCGGTGCATGCGAGTACAGAAGTGCTTATATAAATTGCAGATAAATCTGGGCGGGAGACGGAAACTGCAGAACTGTGTAACCTTGAAGTATCGAAAGTTATTAGTGTGTCTGGTTGTTATATAATTGCACAGTGAGCTGTGTGCGAGGCAGACACAGAGAAAAGCAATTAAAATGAAATTAAAGAAAAAGAAAGGCTGCACTGAAACCAGATTCTTTAATATGTCGCTGGATCAACACGTTTAAGACTTTTGTTTTCTTGAGCATCGTTTTATTGATAAAATTAAATGTAACTAAACAACAAACTGCTAAAATATCAAGAGTTGTTTTCTTCTCCTAAATACACTGAGATCCACTTTAATAAGTTTACAATTCTTTCAATGGTTTTCTTCATTTATTTCAGCCATGTTTGAATACAAATTTAAGGCAACGTCGCCACACGACTGAACAAGCCTTCAGGTGATGAAAATTACTGTAATTTATTTATTTTAAATCCCAATAATCTGTATTAATAAACCAGCGTTTAACAAGAGTCACAAAGTTCTTTCAATCAGAGCAGAATTTAAATCAAGCAGAATTCATTGATTAATGACACGTATGTTGGGAAACAGCACCAAACATTGTAAACAAAATAGATCATGTAAGATATTAAGATGAACAAAGTAAAATGAAATGCAATAAAACAATGAAACAGAGTTAAAACCCATTAAAGAAAACAGTTAAATACTAAACTATGACATCACATAAAAGCCAAGAGATTTAAAGGAGATAAAATTGAACTGTATTTATTTGGATCCTTTTTAGTATTTCTATCATTTTTATATCAAATCCCAAACAGCAACATTTGAATATTATATTATATTATATTATATTATATTATGTTATATTATATTATATTATATTATATTATATTATATTATATTATATTATATTATATTATATTATATTATATTATTTTATATTATATTATGTTATGTTATGTTATGTTATGTTATGTTATGTTATATTATATTATATTATACTATATTTTATTTTATTATATTTTATTTAATTGTATTATATTAGATCATATTATATTATATTATATTATATTATATTGTATTATATTATATTATATTATATTATATTATATTATATTATATTATATTATATTATATTATATTATATTATATTATATTATATTATATTATTTTATATTATGTTATGTTATGTTATATTATATTATATTATATTATATTATACTATATTTTATTTGATTATATTTTATTTAATTGTATTATATTATATCATATTATATTATATTATATTGTATTATATTAATTATATTATATTATATTATATTATATTATATTATATTATATTATATTATACTATATTTTATTTTATTATATTTTATTTAATTGTATTATATTATATCATATTATATTATATTATATTGTATTATATTATATTATATTATATTATATTATATTATATTATATTATATTATATTATATTATATTATATTATTTTATATTATATTATGTTATGTTATGTTATGTTATGTTATGTTATGTTATGTTATGTTATATTATATTATATTATACTATATTTTATTTTATTATATTTTATTTAATTGTATTATATTATATCATATTATATTATATTATATTATATTATATTGTATTATATTATATTATATTATATTATATTATATTATATTATATTATATTATATTATATTATATTATTTTATATTATGTTATGTTATGTTATATTATATTATATTATATTATATTATACTATATTTTATTTGATTATATTTTATTTAATTGTATTATATTATATCACATTATATTATATTATATTGTATTATATTAATTATATTATATTATATTATATTATATTATATTATATTATATTATACTATATTTAATTTTATTATATTTTATTTAATTGTATTATATTATATCATATTATATTATATTATATTCTATTATATTATATTATATTATATTATATTATATTATATTATATTATATTATATTATATTATATTATATTATATTATATTATATTATATTATATTATATTGAACTGATTTATTATGTTCCAGAAAATAAAAATAAAATGCAATAATATATAACCGAAGAACAAACTGCCAAAATATCAAATGTTGTTTTCTTCTCCTGAATACACTTGGATCCACTCTAGTAAATTGACAAGTCTTTCAATGGTTTTCTCCGTTTATTTCAGCCATGTTTGAATAAAAAAGAAAGGCGACGTCGCCACACGACCAAACAAGCCTTCATCGCCTGTAAAAGCGAATTAACCTGCCAGCACCTCAGCGCGACTCCTCCGCATCAAACCTGCTTCTCTGGAGTTTGTTGTATTCACGCTCGAGTCGGCCGTGAATGTGTCTCCGAGTCTCTCTTGTGTGTCCCTCGCAATAGACCGTTAACCTGTCAGCGTCTCCTCCTTCTCTCACACAATGTCAGGCGGAATTAGCTCCCAGAACCCGCGGCCCGGCATTGTCGGGACAAGCGATGGACAAAAGGCTGAAAGAGGGAATAGTTTTGTATTTTCCACGGCTTTTGAATTCGCTCTGTTTTTTTCTCCCCGTCTCAGCAAGTTGACAGACGTTGATAAATGGCCCCAAACTATTCTGCCAACGTACCCCGCAAGTCCAGTCGCCTCAGGTAAATCTCAGGAGAGTTTTCTTTTTTTGATGTACGGCTCAAGATTCTATGTAGTAATTCATCATCAGAATGTCCTCCAACATTTATCTTAGCGTTGACTCCATATTTGGATTCGCCTGTTCCTGGACGTACATGTGTTGGGATTATTCGGGGTTCACGATATATATCTTCGGGGCTGTTCTTTGTCAGGCCACTAGAGGAAAAGTAATCTCAGCCGTTATTGTGGAGGACTCGTGCTCCGCGGAGAGGCTGGACTCGCATTGATCCGACCTCATAACAATAGCGACCAAATCCCCTTCGCGGGTGCGATAGACGTCCTGTCGCTGCCGTGCGCCCCAACAATCAAATACAAACCTTGTTTTCCACTGTATCTTCGCCCCCCCCAAACCCCCCCAACATGCTGAAATCCATCAACAGCCAACATCTCAGTTGTGCCACATGCGAGTGTGTTGTTGTGTTGTGTTGTGTATCCTTCCATTTCCCCGGTGAGCTACACACGATTACATGTCGGCCAATTCGCTCTAATATCGATTTCATTTTTATCTTATTTTCCCTCTTGATCAAAAAAAGAAGGAGAGAGAAATGAACGAGTGATTAGAAAGAAAGCAGAACGACAAGAGTGTTCTTGAACGTCTGAAACTGTCGCCCATGGAAACACTTTTTTTCTCTAAGCAAATACTTGAAGGTCGAATAAGAAAAGTTTTGAGATTTCTGGAGAAATCTTCCAATTTGTTACTGTTACATTAAATAAACCCTTGTGTTATCTCAGGGTCAAAGTGACCCAGAGGTTTGGGTCAAACGACCTCCATCAGTTCACATGCATGTATAGCACCAGGGAAGTCGTTCTTGTTGACTCAAAAGCAACACAAACACATTTGTTTTCAGACCTCCGGGTCACCTTGACCCTGGGACGACACATCCCACCACCTGATGTTTATTTCATCACAAGACTCACCTGAACATCGTGACCGGAGGGTTGGCTTTGGCCGAGCAGTAGAACCGGACCAGATTTCCCTCCAGGACTGGTTGAGGATCCACCGAGAGATTGACGAGCGGCAGATCTACAGGAATGAAAATAAAATAATGAGTAAAAATTCATTTAATTATTATAATCCTTGATATGAAAATGCATCGTTGAACTTTTATTTCACTAGACTAAGCTGAAAGTCTAATTAATACTTAATTCTATATATATTATATTAAAAAATAAATATACTGTTTCTAAATTTAAGTTATTAATACAACTAGAGTGTCATGATCTTTGTACATTTTGTCGTATAGTGTAGAAAGTGTCCATCGATCAATACTCAGTTTTGTGTGTGTTTTAGTGTCAATCAAGTGTGTATGGAGCACTACAATTACATACTAAGAATTGAGACGCACTTATGCACTAAAAGTACTGTGTTTAAGTACAAGTATGTGATTTGAGACACAGCTCAGGTTTTACTCTATTTGACTTTTGGATATTCCTGAGAATCTTCCTGACGTTGTCACAGTTTACTTTTTAACCCTTTTGTTATCTCAGGGTCAAGGTGACCCGCAGGCCTAACAAAAAAAAAGGTGTTTTTTGCTATCCCTTGTGTTGCCTCTGGGTCATGGTGGACAACACACAGGATACCTCAAACACATGTGTCTTTGGGTCACTTTGACCCTGAGATAATACAAGGGTTAAGAAGTATTCCTCTCTTTTTCTCCCCCCCCCCCCTCGCCCCATGTCTGACATGTTTTGAATTTTGGATTCTGTTTTTGTTTTCGTCCTCGTTGGAGCCTGTTTTTGGATTCACCTTCATGTCTATTTTATTTATTACAGACAGTGACTTTTGGCTACTCTATCGTGTTTGCTTCGTCTTCTGGCTCGTCTGAAGCTCTGAAGCATAGAGTAGGATTTTAACCACCTTTGAATTCAATATAAAGTATTAAAATGATGTATTTTAATGTAAAAAGTATGATAATGATGATGTTATTAACACCGAGGATGATAATATATCGTATTCCCATGTATATTTGACGCAGTACATGTGGTAACACCATAGTAGTAAACAATACAGCAGCACGTTCCTCCAAAAACCAAGCGTCTGAGCCCAAAATAATCCAAGACATCATGTAATTCCGCCGCCTGAGCGAGAGCCGCCGGATCCACACATCGCGAGACTCGATCCAGTCTCTCTGGAGGACGATTCCACGGAAAACTTCGACAAAACTTAGCTAATGACTTTCGGTTAATTGCAATTAGTGTATTTTTCCGCAGAGCATTTCACTTCAATTTAAGCAATAAACAACTTCAACGATCGTAACGTTTGTGGGAATAACAAGCTCTCGGATTATGTAAATCCAAAGGAAACTCAATTGCGTCTAATTGACAAAGGTGGGATCCCTTTGAAGGTACGTCTTCATTTCCATAGCGATGTTCTCCCACGAGCAGCGGCTTCTACCTCACAGACTCCACCATGAATTTTAAATAGGTGCAGCTTTTTCCCTATAATTTTTAATTATATGCTTGGGAGGAAATGTGGTCTCAACTTTTTACTTACAGTGAGTTTTTATGTTTTAATACCAGACGTTACGCTTTATTTGCATGCGTTTGCTGCAGCAATTAAATATATTTTATTTTGTACATAGAAAGATAAATGAAGTGAGAAAGAGCCAAAACAAACACAGAATACATTCAGTTTTAAAAATGCATTATTGAGTGTGAGTCGAGCAACATCAGCAAGAAACATTGTAGTATCAATAATAAGAACATGTGTGCCTTCATTTAAAATACATTTCATTACAATACATCTACTTTAACTCTCCTGACATGTATGACATGTTGAAGTCGTTCTCTTCAAGACGCAGTAACTTCTCATCATGACCATGTTTTACTCTTATTACTTTATAAAGTTGCTCTGAAATCTGGACGAACGAGAGGTTACGAGAGTCCATTATGACGTAATAATGGCTTCACTCCTCCTCCAGCTGTGATCACGCTTTGTTTATACAACGAGTAACTTGGAGCTGGAGACCATTGATGACGCACAGTGACAAACCTCCATGATTGACCAATCACCACAGAGTGGGTGTGGTTATGGTCAACAAGATTTAATCTCCAGAAAAACAAAATGTTTTCAGTGGGCGGAGTTTTAATTTTATAATGTCAATATTTCAATGAAAAGAGAGTTTTTTACAAACACACACTGATGATACAATAGAGTCACACATCACAACAACACACACTGATGATACAATAGAGTCACACATCACAACAACACACACTGATGATACAATAGAGTCACACATCACAACAACACACACACACTGATGATACAATAGAGTCACACATCACAACAACACACACACACTGATGATACAATAGAGTCACACATCACAACAACACACACACACTGATAATACAATAGAGTCACACATCACAACAACACACACACACTGATGATACAATAGAGTCACACATCACAACAACACACACACACTGATAATACAATAGAGTCACACATCACAACAACACACACACACTGATAATACAATAGAGTCACACATCACAACAATACACACACACACTGATGATACAATAGAGTCACACATCACAACAACACACACACACTGATGATACAATAGAGTCACACATCACAACAAGACACACACTGATGATAGAATAGAGTCACACATCACAACAACACACACACACTGATGATACAATAGAGTCACACATCACAACAACACACACACACTGATGATACAATAGAGTCACACATCACAACAACACACAAACACTGATGATACAATAGAGTCACACATCACAACAAAACACACACACTGATGATACAATAGAGTCACGCATCACAACAACACACACACTGATGATACAATAGAGTCACACATCACAACAACACACACACTGATGATATAATAGAGTCACACATCACAACAACACACACACACACACTGATGATACAATAGAGTCACACATCACAACAACACACACTGATGATACAATAGAGTCACACATCACAACAAACACACACAAACACTGATGATACAATAGAGTCACACATCACAACAAACACACACAAACACTGATGATACAATAGAGTCACACTTCACAACACACACACACACACTGATGATACAATAGAGTCACACATCACAACAACACAGTTGTATTATATTATTCGAAAAAAATATATATACAAGATTGTTAACATCGTTTTATAAAATAAAACACAACAATAAAATAATAATCTTTGTAAATGTGTGCTCCTTTTTTTTCTTGATGGCCCCTAACAACTGTATAAAATGTGGCCCCTTAGAAGATGTAAGAGACCCCCAGTTCCACCTGCGCCTTATTGAGTAGAAGTTTGACCTGATGAATGTATTTCTTCTACAAACCCTAAACGTTGCACGTAATTGTGGGGGTTCAGAGAGAGAGTAAGGAAAGGTTCGCATGTTTCCTGGAGGGTTCTTGTGGCTCCGATATGTATGAAGAGCCTCACTCGGCCCCGTGGCTGTGCAGATGCTCAGGGCCCGGCTCAGCTGCGAAACAGCCCGAGAGAAGAAGCTGGTCCAGGTGCTGGAATTTCTGCCTCCATATTCACACACACTATGTTCCCCATAAACAGATGTATCCCCCCGGGGACAGTGGCTTCACCCCCATCAACACACACACACACACACACACACACACACACACACACACACACACACACACACGTGCCAGTTCCCCCCGAGGTGAGAAAGAAGAAGCTCCAAGAACCGAGCGCCAAGGTGAGCAGGTAGATCTTCTCTCTGAGAACAGGCTCTTCATTAAAGCACGTCGTAGCAAAACCAACACTAAAAAAAAGTGACAATGACAGTAAGTTTGTCAATGTCATAAAAACTGGCCTCGACCCGAACCGTCAGCACGTCCAGCAGAACCTTGGCTGGGATCTGAGTGACGGAGCCAATTATTCATGCCGAGGCTCAGGAAGCATCAGACTCTCCAACGAATCCACGGAAAAAAAAAAAAACGTTTTCATTTTTTTGGTTTCCCTCCAACTAGTTTGGTTTCACCCCAAAATAGTCGTTTTCTGTTCAAACACGTTAACTCGGTCATTGGGTCTCATTGTTGGTTCTTTCAATGCTGTTTAACCCTTGTGTTATCTCAGGGTCAAGGTGACCCGAAGGCTCTGAAAACAAATGTGTCTGTGGTATCCCCTGTGTTATCTCAGGGTCAAGGTGACCCAAAGGCTCTGAAAACTAATGTGTATGTGGTATCCCTTGTGTTACCTCAGGGTCAAGGTGACCCGAAGGCTCTGAAAACAAATGTGTCTGTGGTATCCCTTGTGTTACCTCAGGGTCAAGGTGACCCGAAGGCTCTGAAAACTAATGTGGTATCCCCTGTGTTATCTCAGGGTCAAGGTGACCCGAAGTTCCCTGAAAACAAATGTGTTTGTGCAATCCCTTGTGTTATCTCAGGGTCAAGGTGACCCGAAGGCTCTGAAAACAAATGTAAGTAAGTAAGTAAGTAAGTAATATTTATGTGTATCTGGTATCCCCTGTGTTATCTCAGGGTCAAGGTGACCCGAAGTTCCCTGAAAACAAATGTGTTTGTGCAATCCCTTGTGCTATCTCAGGGTCAAGGTGACCCGAAGGCTCTGAAAACTAATGTGTATGTGCAATCCCTTGTGTTATCTCAGGGTCAAGGTGACCCGAAGGCTCTGAAAACTAATGTGTATGTGGTATCCCCTGTGTTATCTCAGGGTCAAGGTGACCCGAAGTTCCCTGAAAACAAATGTGTTTGTGCAATCCCTTGTGTTACCTCAGGGTCAAGGTGACCCGAAGGCTCTGAAAACTAATGTGTATGTGGTATCCCCTGTGTTATCTCAGGGTCAAGGTAACCTAAAGGCTCTGAGAACTAATGTGTTTGTGGAATCCCTTGTGTTATCTCAGAGTCAAGGTGATCTGAAGTTCCCTGAAAACAAATGTGTTTGTGCAATCCCTTGTGCTATCTCAGGGTCAAGATGACCCAAAGGCCCTGAAAACAAATGTGTTTGTGGTATCCCGTGTTACATCAGGGTAGAACACGTGTATTAATTGTGGAAAATATGCCAAACATTTGATTTAGAGTTAGTTATAAATAACTACTAAGAAGTTTTGAAGGAACACCTAGAGAGGAAAGTCAATTAAAAGTCAACTATATAATTTTAAACTATAAAAGATTCACATAATCTCTTCTTTGGCCTCGTAGATCATAACATGTCCACATTTCATTGATTTGAGAAGATGTATCAATCTTTTGAGATTATTTGATCTTGCTTTAGCGCTTCCTTGGACTCATTGTGTGCACGTGTGTGTAGTGGTGTGTGTTTCCAGCCGACTGCTCTCTCGCTCCTTCTCTTCTATAGTCTCCGAGCAGAAGAAAAACTAAGTGTCATTCATTCGTCTTCACTATTTAACCGGGTCACAAGGGTCGCACTGATTCTCAGACATCCCTCAGCTGCCCACTTGAATCTTTTCAGCCCGACGTGCTTGGAAAGACTCCAAAGGATGTTCAAGTGGAGACTTTTTTTTTATTTTCAATTCATTACAAACTCACGCTTCAATTCTACGATCCTATGCTTCCACTCACTGGAGAACAAGATCCCAACCATTAACCACATTCATTTCTCTATATAAATGGTTTTATATTTTATTTTAGATTTCTTTTTGCAGATATGTCCTGGAGAATATCTTAAAGATCTAGTAACGTTTAGTACAAGGAAAAAAAGTATAATTAAAGTATGTACTTTTTTGAGTATTGTTTTGATTGTTTAAGCGCTTTGTGACCCTGGTCTCGAAAAGCGCTATATAAATAAATATTACTTACTTACTTACTTACTTAAATGTATTTTGGTAAGTGTTTGATTGTATTCATTTTATTACATTCAACTAACATAATCTCTCTTTAATCTCATTATAAAAGATTTTCCTAAGACTTTAATCTCAAAATAAAGTATTTTATACAACTTTAATCTTATAATTTACTATTTTCCTACGACTTTAATCTCGTTATAAAGTTTTTTCTACGACTTTGATCTCGTAATCAATGTATTTTATACGACTCTAATCTTGAAATAAAGTAAATTCTACATTTTAAATCAATAAATGTATTTTCTACGAATGAAATCTCGTTATTAAGTATTTTGTACGACTTAAATCTCGTAATAAAGTATTTTCCACTACCTTAATCTCGTTATAAAGTATTTTGCATGACTTGAATCTCTTAATAAATGTATTTTCTACGTCTTTAATCTCATCATAAATTATTTTCTACGACTCTATACTTATAATAAACTATTTTCCTACGACTTTCATCTCAAAATAAAGTATTTTCTACAACTTTAATCTTTCAATAAATGTATTTTTATCCGACTTTAATCTTGTTGTAAAGTATTTTCCACTACTTTAATCTCGTTATAAAGTATTTTGCATGACTTGAATCTCTTAATAAATGTATTTTCTACGTCTTTTATCTCATCATAAAGTATTTTCTACGACTCTATACTTATAATAAACTATTTTCCTACGACTTTCATCTCGAAATAAAGTATTTTCTACAACTTTATTCTTTCAATAAATGTATTTTTATCCGACTTTAATCTTGTTGTAAAGTACTTTGTACAACTTTAGTCTTGTAATCAATTATTTTCCTATGTATTTAATCTCGAAATAAAGTATTTTCTACAACTTTAATCTTTCAATCAATGTATTTTATACGACTTTAATCTAGTAATACTACCACTTTTCCACTATTTCTACCACTTTAGTCTCGTAATAAAGTATTTTCTACTTGATTTGCAATCATTTAAATTATTATTCAAACACTCAACTAACCTTATTTAATTATTTGCCTTCCAAAAAATGTGTAATTCTATCAACTGTGTTAAATTATTATTACTATCTCATCGTCAGTGTTTGGTTTTTCCTTCTTGTGGATTGTTTTCCACCTGATGTCTGTGACTTTATGGGTTTATAGTTCCCTGGTATCATCTTAATCTTATTTAGTGTGAGGATCGTTTTGATATTTTTGATTTATTGGACTCCTTGTGAACCTTTGAACATTTCTTTGACATTTCTTAAACTCAAAACATTTTAATTCCGAAATAAAATCAACATTTCTATGTGCAAAGGTGTTGCAAGACTCTATATTTACAACAACAAAAGTATTAAATCTGCACGTGTTTTAATTATTATCGACTTTGGTAAATGAATATTCTGGTCTCATCGTAAGTGTTGAGACCCAGAAGTATAAATTAGTAAGTAAATTAAATTTGTAGATGATGTTTAAATAGCAGTTAAATACATTAATAGACTGAAAAAACAAGTAATAAAGAATATTAAGATATTTTGTTTATTTTATTTATTCTTTGGATTGTTTGGACGGACGGAGAAGTGCAGGGTCTTGTGTTGCTGTTTTGCATGAGTTCCTCATTGTCTTATTGTTCCAATTAATAAACGACCAACAGGAGGAATAAAAGTTGCCAAAAAGACAGAGATGGAGTCTGTTCCTGCTTCAGGGCAACATAAGCCTTTGGTTTATCCTTTTTCTCGATTGTTTTCCTGCCGGTGTCTGTGACTTCTTTTGTTTCTCATTACTGAATATTGACCACCAACTATCTTTTTATTTGTTTATAGTTCTGTGTTCTGGTTTAATCTTGTTTTCCAAGTTTTGATTTTCTGCCAGTCATTTGACTGAGATATTTGAGTTTATTAAACTCAATTCATAAATTAATTTTAAACAAATTCACTATTTCTATGTGCAAAGGTGTGAAGAGCAAGTTAGCACATGGTTTCCACATTGCATGACCTTGACTTTATATTCACAACAACAAAAAGTGTTGAATCTGCAAGAGTTTGTAATTTTATCAACTTTGGTAAATGAATATTCTGGTCTCATCGTAAGCCTTTGGTTTATCCTTTTTTATGGATTGTTTTCCTTCTGGTGTTTGTATTTACTTTGTGGTCATAAGTGATTAATGACCGCCACCTATCTTTTTATTTGTTTATAGTTCCCTGTGATTCATCTTAATCTTGTTTTGTGTGGATCGTTTTTATATATTCTCAGATATTGGACTGAGATATTGGACTCCTTATAAGGTAAGGTAAGGTAAGGTAAAACTTTATTGATCCCTCAGGAGGTCTCCTTTGGGAAATTGTTTTTTTACCAATAGCCAGCAATTTTTCATAAACAATAAAAAATAATACATAAAAAATAAAATAAGAAGAACATTATTATTATGAACATTTCTGGATAATTTGTTAAACTCAATTCATTGTATTTGAAAAACACAATTTCTCTTAATTCTCAACTAAGAAAAATCTCTAAACTTGTTAAAAATGTTGTCAAAACACTATCTGGAGCTTGTTATCCATGTGTTTTTGTCTTCTCGTCTGGACTATTGCAACAGTCTGTTGTCTAAACAAGAAGAATGTGTCTCGCCTGACTCCTTCAAGAAACATCTGTGTTTGATGATCTACTGACTCCTTCAAGAAACATCTGTGTTTGATGATCTACTGACTCCTTCAAGAAACATCTGTGTTTGATGATCTACTGACTCCTTCAAGAAACATCTGTGTTTGATGATCTACTGACTCCTTCAAGAAACATCTGTGTTTGATGATCTACTGACTCCTTCAAGAAACATCTGTGTTTGATGATCTACTGACTCCTTCAAGAAACATCTGTGTTTGATGATCTACTGACTCCTTCAAGAAACATCTGTGTTTGATGATCTACTGACTCCTTCAAGAAACATCTGTGTTTGATGATCTACTGACTCCTTCAAGAAACATCTTTGTTTGATGATCTACTGACTCCTTCAAGAAACATCTGTGTTTGATGATCTACTGACTCCTTCAAGAACCATCTCTGTGTTTGATGATCTACTGACTCCTTCAAGAAACATCTGTGTTTGATGATCTACTGACTCCTTCAAGAAACATCTGTGTTTGATGATCTACTGACTCCTTCAAGAAACATATGTGTTTGATGATCTACTGACTCCTTCAAGAAACATCTGTGTTTGATGATCTACTGACTCCTTCAAGAAACATCTCTGTGTTTGATGATCTACTGACTCCTTCAAGAAACATCTCTGTGTTTGATGATCTACTGACTCCTTCAAGAAACATCTGTGTTTGATGATCTACTGACTCCTTCAAGAAACATCTGTGTTTGATGATCTACTGACTCCTTCAAGAAACATCTGTGTTTGATGATCTACTGACTCCTTCAAGAAACATTTGTGTTTGATGATCTACTGACTCCTTCAAGAAACATCTGTGTTTGATGATCTACTGACTCCTTCAAGAAACATCTGTGTTTGATGATCTACTGACTCCTTCAAGAAACATCTGTGTTTGATGATCTACTGACTCCTTCAAGAAACATCTGTGTTTGATGATCTACTGACTCCTTCAAGAAACATCTGTGTTTGATGATCTACTGACTCCTTCAAGAAACATCTGTGTTTGATGATCTACTGACTCCTTCAAGAAACATCTGTGTTTGATGATCTACTGACTCCTTCAAGAAACATCTGTGTTTGATGATCTACTGACTCCTTCAAGAAACATCTGTGTTTGATGATCTACTGACTCCTTCAAGAAACATCTGTGTTTGATGATCTACTGACTCCTTCAAGAAACATCTCAAGACACTTTTATTTGAGGCTCCTGTGTTTTTCTTATGTGTCTTGATCTTTTAAGTATATATTTCATTGAGTATTGTTTTGATTGTTTAAAGGCTTTGTGACCCTGGTATAGAAAATTGCAAATACAAAAACAAATATTACTTACTTACAATTTCTATGTGAAAAAGTGCGACAACCAAAAGTATGAACCGAGATGCAGTTTTGCCCTTTAATGAACAACAAAATATGGCGTTTGCAGTTTCTGTGACTCACTTCTCACATTGCGAGGCGTTACCAAAGATGACGCACGCGTTTTTCACTTCGGTACAGTCGGCGATTGCGTCGCGTCTGCGCTCGTCTGCTATTTAAAACAGCCTTTTGTTAAACAAAGTAGAAAAACAATCTCTTCTGTCGCACTGGATTAAAAATAATCTTTTCACTGGCTTTCAGTGAGATTTTCTGCCTCCAGCCAATTGTAAAGTAAGTGGGAGTTCATCATTATATCAGCCATCGTGTCTGGCTGGCGAGCCCATTAGGCATTTTAGCGCTGGTAGTGGTTAATTGCATGGGCAAGAAGGAGAGCAGAGGGGAGCTGAGGGGAGAAGTGACAGATGTGGCAGAAGTGGAGGTGGTAGGTAATAAAATTTTGCAGGAAGCCAGTGAGTGGCAGACATTAAAAGGGGAACGTGGGAGTTTTCTATGCTAATAAAAGCATTAATGTAGAAGCTAATTCACAGGCCTTTCCACTTAAAGTGTTGAGTCGCCGTCCTCAGTCATCGTAACCTTTTTTTTTGTCCGGCGGACTTCTAAGGACACAAATTCTAATGACCGTCAATCTGGCGATTTATTAATCCTCGGGTTAAAGCGATCGAAGCTTGATGAGTGGGACCCTCCGATGAGACGCCTCGAGTCGTGTATATATATATATATATATATATATATATATATATATATCTGTCCCCACTACAATATCGGTCCCCCCTAATAACGGTCCCCCCAACAATATTGCCCCCCCCCCCTACAATATCGTCCCCCCTACAATATCGTCCCCCCTACAATATCGTCCCCCACTTCCTACGTGATGACGTCACACGCTGCATATGTGAACGTCTCTTTAAAATATTTATTATGTGTTAAAGAAATGTCAACAGAACGTTTACATGATACTTTTTACCACATAAAATATTTATATTGACAAGAAGACGATCTTCGTCAACATCATCACTTTCTTTCATTTCCTGGTCTGACGATCATGTGACTTTGACACCAACAGGAAGTGTCTGCGCTACATGTGACGAATCCGCTGATTGGCTGAAGCTGTTTAACTAATATTAACGCACAACTGTACAATGCAATACAAACATTCGAATTCCGAAATAATTAGTTTTTCAAATAACAAAAATGTTAGAATATTACCCTTTTCTATAACTTTACTACCTGTCTGTAGTTCATAAACACCTCAGTAATTATTTAGTTTTCATTTCGATTTTTTTTCCCCGATTTAAATTAATGATTAAATGTACATAAGCGAATTATTTCGGAAATCGAACTTTATTAGTAAAACTGCTTCAGCCAATCAGCGGCTTCGTCACATGTAGCGCAGACACTTCCTGTTGGTGTCAAAGTCACATGATCGTCAGACCAGGAAATGAAAGAAAGTGATTATGTTGACGAAAATCGTCTTTTTGTCAATATAAATGTTTTATGTGATAAAAAGTATCATGTAAACGTTATTATTATGAAGGGATGTTCGCATATGCAGCGTGTGACATCATCAAGTAGGAAGTAGGGGACGATATTGTAGGGGGGACGATATTGTAGGGGCGACCGAAATTGTAGGGGGGGCGATATTGTAGGGGGGACCGAAATTGTAGGGCGGACCGAAATTGTAGGGGGGACGATATTGTAGGGGGGACCGAAATTGTAGGGCGGACCGAAATTGTAGGGGGGACGATATTGTAGGGGGGACCGAAATTGTAGGGCGGACCGAAATTGTAGGGGGGACGATATTGTAGGGCGGACCGAAATTGTAGGGGGGACGATATTGTAGGGGGGACCGAAATTGTAGGGGGGACGATATTGTAGGGTGGACCGAAATTGTAGGGCGGACCGAAATTGTAGGGCGGACCGAAATTGTAGGGGGGACGATATTGTAGGGGGGACGATATTGTAGGGCGGACCAAAATTGTAGGGGGGACGATATTGTAGGGGGGACCGAAATTGTAGGGCGGACCGAAATTGTAGGGGGGACGATATTGTAGGGGGGACCGAAATTGTAGGGCGGACCGAAATTGTAGGGCGGACCGAAATTGTAGGGGGGACGATATTGTAGGGGGGACGATATTGTAGGGGGGACCGAAATTGTAGGGCGGACCGAAATTGTAGGGGGGACGATATTGTAGGGGGGACGATATTGTAGGGGGGACCGAAATTGTAGGGCGGACCGAAATTGTAGGGGGGACGATATTGTAGGGGGGACGATATTGTAGGGGGGACCGAAATTGTAGGGCGGACCGAAATTGTAGCTACACCGGATCACTCTGTGACTATATCCCCGAGTTCAACGAGTCGCTCCGGGACGAACCACAAACAATCAAAGCAAACACGAGAGAAAACAAGAGGCCTTTGATGTGCCTCAGGATTTAATGAAGAATCCTTCTGGTGTTGACTCTCATGCACGAACACATCGCTATGCAAAGACGGGGGATTCATTAAGAGCAATCACGATTACAAGATGGGAGGATTGGACGACGGATGTACACGAAGAAAGCAGCGTCAGAAGCTGGAGTAGAAACAACAGACAACAACTAAATGGGTCGGCCATGATGGTGGCGAGCAGGTTTTCTTCAAAGTGAAAGCAGATGGTGTTTCTGGAGCAATCTTAAAACTTAACGCTCTCCGTGCCAAAGTTTTTTTTTTTAACTGGATTATTGTCACTGTGTTTGAAGAGTTTCCTTCGCGTCTCTGGGTCGAAGAGAGCAGCTGGTGACACCGGTGTCAGTCTTCAGGACTGGAAGCAAAACCGTGACAGATCGAAAACCTGTTCTGTCAGCGAGAGTTTAGATCAACCTTCAGTCGTATGGATGGGTCTGTACGACAGATGAGAAGATCACTGAAGACAGGGATCGTGTGAAGTTAGGTTGATAGAAGATCGTCTTTGTTTGATCTACTAACACCTGGTTATCCATCTTCGTGAACTCATTTTTGTTTAATTCACCAGTACTTTACTTAGTATTATATACAACTTTTTCTAAACACAATACAATATATTCAGATACTGTAGTAACAAGGATATATATTTGTAGTACTGTCAAGTACTTGACTCTGGTGTTGTGATAGTAAGTAATTAGTATTTATAGACAATTTTTAAGACCAGGGTCAACAATGAAATGAATAAATACTGATCCTAAGTTCAGACTGTACAGGAAAGTTTTTAAAAGTCAACAATTTTGCTCATTTTAAGGCTTTAAAGTTTCCTTTATGAATACTCAATATAATGTTGTATATTCTGTAAATATTTTTTGCTTTTATCTTCATGTACTGTAGGAACATCTCCTCCATGTCCAGCTCTGAGTGATAATAAAACATCATCTTATTCAACTTTAATGAAGGTTGAGATGGTGAAGGTCCAGTTTTTGCCAGTTGTAATGCGTTTAAAATACATTATTATCCCAAACTTTTGTTTTTCTTTAAACGTAACTTTCCTTCTCTTAGGGAAGAAGCAGCATCTAAATCAAACTATTGAAGACTCTTTAGTCAAGTGAGTTCAGATAAAGCTCAACGGTATCCTAAAAAAACCCATAAAATATGATCTAGAAAAATAAAAATGTTGATGATAATAAAACATCAAAATCATGGTGCAATCAAACAAACAAACACATAATTAAAACCAAACAAGAGAATAATATCAAGCAAGTCTAATGAATTTGTAGCATATATTTAATGGATGAATATTTTTTCTATTATTGAGATTTTGATCTCATTCTTCATAAGCAGACTGTGGCACCTAAAACCAAAAAATACTAAACCCCTTTGAAAATAAAGACCTTTAAAACTAATCCATGTCATTTAAAACATGACACCAACTCATACGACCTCAGTGCCTCAATTTTCCTTTTAATTTTATGGAGAAATTGACACTGAAACCGAGGAATTCACTCGCATTCGCCCGATTGAGCCAGAAAAGAGCATGAATCCGAGACTCGCCGCAGAAACAGTTGCTATTATGCATGTTCTCTATTAATTAGTCTCAACAAATGGTATTCATTTCTCTCCCACATGGTTCAGCTTGTTTGCAATGCAAACACGAAGCTGGTCTCCAGAGCTCGGAGTCTTACGTTTGAAAGCATTTCCTCTATTTGGGTCAATACTCAGCAGATCTGCAGCTGGACCCAAAATATTTCTGGGATGTTGATTAAGTTCTGTGACGTGATTCTCGACGAGATTCCTTTCCGAGCCAAGCGACCGACCGCAGTGATGTTAAAGATGGAGATGAATAGTTTATTCCCTTCTCTCTGTTTCTGTTAATTAAGCAAGGTAGCATTAGCATGCTGTATTTATTAGTTACAGCCCTGGTGACTCTGAGGTTAATACACATCTATTTATTTTATTTATGGGAGGTAGTGAAGTGGAGATAACTCTAATTAAATAAAGTAAGGAATTAAGTAGTTTTTATAGAGCGATTTTCTAGACCAGGGTCACAAAGTGCGTAAACAATCAAAACAATACTCAATTAAATATATTCTTAAAAGGTCAAGATAACATCGAGACAAACACAAGAGTCTCAGAGAATCAAGGAAAAGCCTGCATGAATAAAAGTGTCTTAAGATGTTTCATGAAGGAGTCAGTAGATGAGATCACTGATGGAAGGTCTGACCATGAATAGATCTGAAAGTAAGAACCAGAATTTTAAAATGATCCTGAAAGAAACTAGTGAAGAGTTTGAAGGAGAAATGTGAGTTCTTCTACTAGAGCGGCTCAGAATTCTGGCTGCAGAGTTTTGTTTGAACTGCAGGCGAGACACATCCTTCTTATACACAAAATAAAACAAACATTATTTCTTTATTCGAATCAAATGTTAAATATTTATATTTCATTACTTATGGTTTAATAAAGCCTTATGAAGTGTCCTTCTATACATTCTATACAATCTTCTTCTGCATATTATATTATCTTTAACTGTCTTCCTGGAGTATAAAATTCCTTTTTTCTTCAACACAAGTTTTACTCTTCTCGTCTCTTTGTAATTTTCAATATTCTATGTTTGTATATTTGATCTCGATCACATAATAGGTCATGATATCAACATGAACATTCACTAAATTTCATTTAATTTTAAACAAATCGTCCGGTTCTATTGAAACTTCTCCACCTGCTGATGATATTACATTAAATCAGCCCATCAGGACACATTTTATACATTTTTACTCGACTAGGTTAGTTGCACAGATAAGTATGTGCAAATTTGAACAGCACCTCCTATAAATAAATCATTCAATTTTCCTCTTTATTTTTTTTTAGAATCCATTAACATGTATTTTGGACTAAGTCCGGCAAAAGCAGAAGCTGCAGCAAGAAACCATGTTTTCTAACCCAAATGCACTCATGTCCCCTTTTTTTTGAGTCGGTCGGCCAAAAATAGAGCGAACGACTAAGAGATCAAAGAGACTTTTCAGATGGATTATCATGTAACTCCTTCGGGTTTTAGGAGGACAAAGGTGGCGGGAAAGTGCAGCAACAGCCATCACTGGACCACTTAGACTAATGGCAACCTTTTATCAGAGCGATCTGTCCATCGTCTTATGCACCACTTTTAAAACTCCAGCATCTGTCAACGCTGGGAGCATCGAAGACAAAATGAGTCAAAAAAAGAAGATTATACAGTTATATGACATTGGTTTAAGAAAGTTTCAAAACTTGGACCGAGAATAACATATTTTCCATGTAATACTTCTTTAACTTTTTTAAGAGACAATCAATTGGAAATTAAAAGACCTGCATTTTTTACAGTTCAGTGAAAATATGAGAAAAATATCTATTTAAGAAAATAATCTTTTCAAAGTCATATATAAAACCCTAAATTATTTCCCCACAGTGTGCCGATGTGTAAGAGATAAAATATCAACAGAAATCTGAGAAAAAAACATGTCAAAAAATGTCACAAACAATCATATGAAATATATATATTTATATATACAAATATATGTGTGGATGATTAGAATATATAACACCAGAAAATTACATCAATTCTATCCAAATATACCAGATGTCTGCTAGAGGTGATTCTTTTAAATTGTATTTTAAAATGTTCAAAAGTGCTAGGTATTTCCCCAGGAATAAAATATCTCTAAACTTAGGAAAATGTTGTGACAACATGATCTGGAGCTTGTAATCCATGCGTTTGTTTCTTCTCGTCTGGACTATTGTAACAGTTTGTATTCATGTCCAAACAAGAAGGATTTGTCTCGTCTGCAGTTGATTCAAAACTCTTCTGAGCCGCTCTAGTAGAAGAACTCACATTTCTCCTTCAAACTCTTCACTGGTTTCTTTCAGGATCATTTTAAAATTCTGGTTCTTACTTTCAGATCTATTCATGGTCAGACCTTCCATCAGTGATCTGATCCAGACTTACTTCATTCACTTATTAAAATATATAAAATGAATAAAGTTCAGGTCAAATCAACTGCGAAAACCTTTTTACGGATCATTTATGAAGTAACTCAGGTGGTATTTGAACACGTGGTGAGATGACGTCAGAAGTTCTATAACCTTAACAATGAGTCTCGACTGTAACCGTCTGTACAACGCGCTTGAAACCTTGTTTCGGAAACATGGGCTGGTGAACAGATTTGAGGAAGCTAATGACAAATCAGCGACACTCATCTGTCAGGGTTGAACCAAACACTCCAGAGCGAGAGCGACGCCATGATGAGCCTTTATCGCCGACACATCATTATACATGTCGGCAAATCAGCGTTCCTGTGGGCAGACTTCTCTCGCCGACTGCGTCAAGGAGAGAAACGAGTGATGAGGACAAACTGGAAGGTGTTGGACACACTGGCGACGGCTCCATCATTTGTACACAGGAAGTTGAAAACGGCTCCTTCCTGCTGTGTTTGCTCTCAACACACCAGTGTTACAAGTAAATCATGTTTTTTCTTGTTATGTTACTTTGCACAAATGTCTCTGTGCTGGTTCGATCTTTGAGAGGAACCGGAGATTACTGGATCTTGACAAAAATTGTGGACGGTTGACTCACTAAAGTAGAGATTATTCATTAGATTAGATTAGATTAGATTTGATTAGATATCGTTTATTAATCCCTCTGGAGATCTCCTTTGGGAAATTAGAATTCCAGTTTACAGCAGACGATAGTTTCATAGAAAAGGAACAAAGTTCAAATAAAGAACAAAGTCCAACGAAATATAGAGAACACCGATCAAAGGAAATAACTCAGAGAAAAAGAATACAAATATTAACATGGAATAACATTATCCTTTCATTAATTACATGAAATATAATCCATTAACTCGCCTTCAAAAGATTATTCAGAACAAATATCCCAAATAAATCAAAATAAACATTTGGAATCTGATAAGGATTCAAACACATAATTATTTTTAAAATCTGTTTATAAATTAAATGTATTTACTCGACGTAGCATTAATATTTAGTTTATAAAAAGCTATAAGTGGATTTTTTAACCCTTGTATTATCTCAGGTGTGTTTGGGGCCTTCGGGTCACCTTGACCCTGAGATAACACAGGGGTTAAACAATATACTTGATGATTACAAATACATTTATATTATATATATATTTTTACAGTTGCTATGCTACTTGTTGCGCCATTTATAGGTAGTTAACCTTTTAACTAAATAAACATTGTTAAGTATTTCATGATCTACTGAACTAAAAATGTAACAATGTAACGATCAAATAATGTATACATTTCCATTTCTTTTAGCTCCAAAGGTCATTTTTTTTAGTGTTTGACAGTTTGATGAGTTATCAACAGTTTGGTGAATATCATTTTTCTCCAGTGAAGACGAATTCAACCGCAAACACTGAAGGTTGGACTTACGTTGGATGTCGATGGTGACGCTGGTCTCTTTGCCGTTGGGCACGGCCTTGTTGGACGCCTTGCAGGTGATCTGTTGACCCGTCTCGATGTTGGACGGCGGCAGGAACAGAGTGCTCACCGTGCTCTCCTTCCTGCCCTCCCTCAGCAAGGTCTGGAGAAAACAAACAATGTATCAAGAGCTTTCCTCAACGTTCAGGACTTCAAATCCAAGACGGTCAAGAAGTGAGTGTCTCCAGTTCAATAATGATATTAGGGTTAAAAAAAGAAGGAAGAATTGAGGTAAAAAAGTAAATGCACACAACTTGCCCCCGGAAGAACCCAGGGGCAAACTTCACGCCTCCAGTTAAACTCCAAGGTCTGCAGATATGAAAAGAAAAAAAGGGAAATAAATGTGTTTGCGAGCCTCTTTTGTTTTCAGGAGAGCAGCGCTCCAGAGCATGGCTTGTCATACTCCACAAAGAAAATCAATCTTCTTTTCAATGCTCATCCTCTGAGCCCTCCATCGTGGAAAACATCAGGAAGCGCTCGGTGGAACTCTTTCTCTCACTCGGTAAAACCCAGGGGACGGTTCTGCATGTCTGCGCTAACCAGTGCGGAACTGATCAGCAACTAGAACAAATTGTGTGGGCAACGGGGCATTTTGTGGTCAAACCTCGACGTCCAGATACATTTCCATGCTGAGGACGACTCGCGCTCGTCCTACTGTGAGTTATTAACATCAACTCGGATGTAGATTTCTCTGAGCTCATGTTGTGTTTGGCACTCAGTTATTTTTTTGTGTAACTGTCCAGTTTTAACCAGACTGATCAGGGATCAACAGACTAGTATGAGCGATTTTATTGAACCTATTTTTGTCCTGGAATATCAGATTATTGATCGTTTCTTCACCTTTTGATAAACTCTATTTCTTTGCTCATTTTCTTGAAGGTTTTTCGGACATTTCTTTTTTTTATCTTGAACACTTCATTTTGCTTTTTGTCAATAATAAATTAAGTTCAGTTTCGAAAAAAAAGAAAATTGAAAACACGCAATTAAATCAGCCTAAACTTGAGATATGTGACTTACTTTAAAACTTTTCTTAATCTTTCTCGTTTAGCCAATTTTTATATTTTTTTTCAAAGAGTGTTTTTTTTGTGTAAAAGACTGGAATTGCCATCCAGTTGGAAACACACTCAAAAGTAAATGGACTATAATAATTGATTGTTTTTCCACATTCTCTAAAACTCATTTATTTATTTTCTTTGCTCATTTTCTTGGAATGCATCTTTTGTATTTTGTACGATTGATTTTGCTTTTTGTTGATGATAAACTAAAATTGTTATGTCAATAAAAATAAAGGAAACAAGGACATTTTGTCGGTCAAATTTATGTTTCTCCGTGTCTTTTTGCAAATTTTATTTAAGTCTGGAACGCCATCCAGTTCTAACCAGAATCAAAAGTACATCTGGGATGAACAGAATCATATTTATCACTTTCTTTAAACTATTTTTTCATAGGACATCATATAGTGGATTGTTTCAACACCTTTTCCTTCACTATTTTTTGGCAAATTTTCTTTAAGGTGTTGGAATATATCTTTTGAATCTTCTATGTTTGATCAAACTTTTTTTCAATAATACATTTACAAAGTTGTGTCATGAAAAATAAAAAGGTTAATTAATGGTATTACCTAATACACCCTTATAGGCCTTAATTAAAATAACTTTTTTTATCAGTGTTTTTTTACAAAAGAAAATATTTTGACATAACATTGTATTAAGTTGAAAAGTCTTGATCTAGAATTGAAAGTAAAAGTAAATCAAGGACCAGTATTACCATATTTACCGCTTTCTATCATTTTCAAACTATGTTTTTTTTCAGTTTCATTCGTTTTTGAAATGCATCTTTTGTACCTTTAATGATTTCATGTTTTGTCAATAATAATTTAACTCTGTTAATACATTTTAAATAATAAATGACACTTTTATTAAGATGATTTTTATAGCAATTCTATTTGTTATATACGTTATATTTTGTCTGTTGAGCGAGTTACGATATTTTGTTTAAAAGTCTATCAATGCGAATCAAAGCGACGTCGTGGAGATTTTTTCTATTTCTCCTCCAAAAACTACATAAAACGTTTTTTTTGGGCGAAACCAATTCTGACGAGCATCGGATTCTTCATCGGCCTCATTATCTTTCCTTTTTTTTCTCACCAAAACGTCACTCACAGGAAACATTTCTGTGTAATCCAGACCTCGGTGAGCCACACTTCATTTTCGGGATTATTCCTGAGCGCTCCTGCCGAGCGTCTGCAGTGTATATTTCGCAGGTTTTGAAAAAGCCCATTTACATGTTAGAATCATGCGAAAATAAATTCATCACGGAGCGTGAGTCACTTCTGAGGCTGAACGCGTTTCCTGTCAGACCTGGGATGTGTCAATGTAATTTACTCTCTGACACGAGCAGGATTGTTTCCGCCATCTCTCTCAACCTGTCTGAAGTCATTAATCTTGGAGGAGAAGTTAGCGAGGCTGCCACCCTGAACTCTAAACCACGACACAAAAGAAATCTTCTCGCGTTTTCTCCGCCTTGAAAGAACATTGGAAATTATTCAAGTTTCCCTTTTATCTTTTGTATCTCAGATGCTCCATTTTGAATCCTTTTAATCCGTACTATAAGTTGAAATAGTTGTTTGTTATAATCAGAAGTAATATTATATAGAAAAAAAGGTTAAAATGTTATTAAGTAAGTGAATAAGTCACCTATATTTATGGAGCGCTTTTCCAGACCAGGGTCACAAAGTTCTTAAACAATCAAAACAATATTCAATAAAATATATACTTTAAAGATCAAGATAATACTGAGACAAACACAGGAGTTCCAGAAAATCAAGGAAAAACCTGAACGAATAAAAATGTCTTCAGATGTTTCTTGAAGGAGTCAGTAGATCATCAAACACAGAGAGAGAGGAAGATCTTGCCAAAGCTTAGGAGCAACAGTCTGGAAGGATTTCTCTCCTCTGGTCCTGAAGTTCAGGAACCATCAGTAGATTCTGATCCACAGACCTCAGAGCCCGAGCTGGGGTGTAAGTCTGGATCAGAATCTACTGATGGAAGGTCTGACCATGAATAGATCTGAAAGTAAGAACCAGAATTTTAAAATGATCCTGAAAGAACCTGGCAGCCAGTGAAGAGTTTGAAGGAGAAATGTGAGTTCTTCTACTAGAGCAGCCAGTGAAGAGTTTGAAGGAGAAATGTGAGTTCTTCTACTAGAGCGGCTCAGAATTCTGGCTGCAGAGTTTAGTATGAACTGCAGGTGAAACACATCCTTCTGGTTTAGACATGAAAATAATATTCCCGACAAAAAGACACAATTGTTTGCTCCTCAATTGTGATTCCAAGAGGCAGACAACAAGGTACTTTTCATTTATAACCGTTTCTATAACTCGTAATTATTTAAGACGTCGTTAACATTTTAACGTGAATGACAAACGCTTGATTTTGCGGTTAATAAACATCATCGAATGGCTTTCAAAGAAAAAATGTGCTACCCTCCAATTTCCCCTTTAATTATCAGAGTTTATTTTTAGGAGGATTAATGAGGATTTGGAGAGGGCGCTTCAATTATTTCAGACATTTAAATGACCCGATGTGACTTGACAGGCGTGCTGAGGAAGCCGTGATAGGGTTTGTGATCGAGGGCCTCGCAGGGATTATTCAGAATTTACAGACTAAGCAAAAAAAAACCACCAGGAATAATTCATATTTCATTAATATTCCGTCAACACACGCCCACACGAATGTGCTTTAAACAAGGTTTTAATTTAAGCAAGCACCACACACTTCCTTCTTTTTTATTTTTCGGTGCGATTTAAAGCTAATTGAATGCACAATTGAGATTCCATTTCCTGTAGCATGGCAACAGAGGTTAAACTGTAGACTCTTGTTTGATTTGAATACATTTTCATCTTAAAACGCTCACTCGAGAGGTTGTTAATGGAAGGTAATTGCTGTGATCCATATTTTAAGTATGTGATATTAATGCTGAATAAATCTAATTGGTTAAGCTCTTCAGAAATCTTCAGCACGATGGATGAGAAGGAGCCGAAAAACACTGACATTCACTGGTTTCTGTGATAATATGACGTCGACGTTTACAGGAGAAGATGATCCACAAACGCACCAGCAGCAACACAATGAAGCGACAATGGTTGCCGTTAAAAGGAGAATCTTTCCAGAGAGACCAGTTTATAAAACTATTAACGTTTTGTTTCTGGGAACATCTTTGTCGTGTTGCTTTTGTAATGGTTTGTTGTAGCCATTTTGTCATCACAGCCTCTGTTTATTGTCGTTTCATATGATATTATTGTTTTGACAAACCGTGATTTACCATCCAAATGTCTTTATTTTAGTCCGATATAAAGAAAAAATACATTACGGCATAATCCTGCAATATAACACCAACTATAAAAAATAAATGTGTGTTACAATATATATATATGTATGTTTTATCTTTCTGCACTTTTTGTTATGTTGGATCTAAATGATCCATCAGAACAACAGGAAGTCAAATCTGGTTTAATGAGTTTTCTATGTAAACTTTTAAAGTGTTAGAACATCGTCATTGTCAAAATTATTTTTATACTATACAGGAGTCAACAGTACGATATATATAGTGATAGTACAGTAACAATTATATATGTGTAGTATTGTCCGGGTAACTGACACTGGTGTTGTGATAGTGTAGTAACAAGTATATATGTGTAGTATTGTCCAGTACTTGACTCTGATGTTGTGATAGTGTAGTAACACGTATATATGTGTAGTATTGTCCAGTACTTGACTCTGATGTTGTGATAGTGTAGTAACACGTATATATGTGTAGTATTGTCCGGGTAACTGACTCTGGTGTTGTGATAGTGTAGTAACAAGTATATATGTGTAGTATTGTCCAGTACTTGACTCTGATGTTGTGATAGTGTAGTAACACGTATATATGTGTAGTATTGTGGAGTACTTGACTCTGATGTTGTGATAGTGTAGTAACAAGTATATATGTGTAGTATTGTGGAGTACTTGACTCTGATGTTGTGATAGTGTAGTAACAAGTATATATGTGTAGTATTGTGGAGTACTTGACTCTGATGTTGTGATAGTGTAGTAACAAGTATATATGTGTAGTATTGTGGAGTACTTGACTCTGATGTTGTGATAGTGTAGTAACAAGTATATATGTGTAGTATTGTGGAGTACTTGACTCTGATGTTGTGATAGTGTAGTAACAAGTATATATGTGTAGTATTGTGGAGTACTTGACTCTGATGTTGTGATAGTGTAGTAACAAGTATATATGTGTAGTATTGTGGAGTACTTGACTCTGATGTTGTGATAGTGTAGTAACGAGTATATATGTGTAGTATTGTGGAGTACTTGACTCTGATGTTGTGATAGTGTAGTAACAAGTATATATGTGTAGTATTGTGGAGTACTTGACTCTGATGTTGTGATAGTGTAGTAACAAGTATATATGTGTAGTATTGTGCGGTACTTGACTCTGATGTTGTGATAGTGTAGTAACAAGTATATATGTGTAGTATTGTGCGGTACTTGACTCTGATGTTGTGATAGTGTAGTAACAAGTATATATGTGTAGTATTGTGCGGTACTTGACTCTGATGTTGTGATAGTGTAGTAACAAGTATATATGTGTAGTATTGTGCGGTACTTGACTCTGATGTTGTGATAGTGTAGTAACAAGTATATATGTGTAGTATTGTCCAGTACTTGACTCTGATGTTGTGATAGTGTAGTAACAAGTATATATGTGTAGTATTGTGGAGTACTTGACTCTGATGTTGTGATAGTGTAGAATCAAGTATATATGTGTAGTATTGTGGAGTACTTGACTCTGATGTTGTGATAGTGTAGTAACAAGGATATATGTGTAGTATTGTGCGGTACTTGACTCTGATGTTGTGATAGTGTAGTAACAAGTATATATGTGTAGTATTGTGGAGTACTTGACTCTGATGTTGTGATAGTGTAGTAACAAGTATATATGTGTAGTATTGTGCGGTACTTGACTCTGATGTTGTGATAGTGTAGTAACAAGTATATATGTGTAGTATTGTGCGGTACTTGACTCTGATGTTGTGATAGTGTAGTAACAAGATCAAAAAATCTGCTTTTATATTTAAGGGAACTTTTCACTCAAGCAAGTGACAATTTTCATAGTCATGGACAAATCTTACCAGGTTAAACTTCCAAGTTCTTAGGTATTAAGTAAGTCAGTAAGTAAGTAATTTTTATTTATATAGCGCTTTTCCAGACCAGGTTCACAAAGCGCTTAAACAATCAACAGGAGTTCTAGAAAATCAAGGAAAAGCCTGAACAAATAGAAACGTCTTAAGATGTTTCTTAAAGCGGCAAATATGCATTTGTATCCCATGATTGTCAAAAATAGTGAGTTGTCAGGAGAATTCTTCATATACTGTATACGTTGATGAAGACAAGCTAAATTTATTAGCGCGGAAAATCCATTTTCCTACAGTCTTTAGCCAATGATTAGTTAACATATTTCATCCTGTTTAGTTGTGTTGAGAGCGACTAGTTAAGGTTGTTTGTAAAGATGTTTTACTTCTTGCATTTCTTCGTCATCCATGGCGAGATCGCATCTTCAATGTGAAAAATCTCGTTGGAAAAAAAGAGCCTTGGATGAAAGTAAAGTGAAACGTTGATTAAAGCGTTCGCTCATATAAGCACTAGACCTTTCGATTGCTTTGGAGGAGGTCTCGACGTGGAGCTTCTGAACTGCTCTGGAGGTCAGAGGCATGATGACACCAGGCACTATTAGGAAAATCATTGGTGTTAATCTTCCACCACATCCATGGACGTCGCTCTCCTTCATGGTCGGGAGATAAAAAAGACCATCAGGGAAGCCTGTAATGCTTCCCCTACAACTCTGCACATCCCCAAAATATAAGTCATCTTCTTTAAATCAAAGCTATAGGTTATTAAGAACAGGCCACGGGCGTGGAGGAGGGAGGTGGAGGCCACGGGACGAGGGGGAGTCCATCAGCGTTTAGAAGAGAATGTGCTCATATCTGTCGTCTCTTTATGGGCGAGCGAGGAGATGAAGCGTCGTTCTCCGAGCCACCATTAACGGGCGGCACCTCCAGCAATCACTTGATTCAAATAAGCCTCCTGCCACACGCCGGCCTAATCAATGGCATTTATCTGCACTTTGTAAAGAGCTGATACTAAGGGGGAGGAAGTCGAGGGATGAAGCAGGACGAGTGGGAGGTTTTCCCGCTAGAAAGTGTCGTTTAATGTCATTTGTTTTGAATAAATCTCTCTGTGCTCCATGGTTTAAATCAAGTACCAGCCTGGACTTGAGTCGTTTTAAACAATACGCTCCCGTTATTGTGTTGTGTCTTGAGTTTGTGTTGCATCTCCTCTCCCCGCCCCTCCTCTTATCTGACACATTTGACGACTTGAAGACGAGCGTCTGGAACCTTTCAGCTCTTATCGACTGCTGCCTGCTACACAAGCTTCCTGGTTCCAGTCCGTGGTGTCAGATTAACCACTTTTCTATGACGCTGGCCTAACTATTGTGCTCCGAATCTTCTTTTCTTGGGGTTTTTTTTCTAAATATGTTTCTTCTATTGCTTTCAATCTTCATACTTTTGTTATTCTTTCCCTTTATCTGGGAGAAATCCAAGTTTTTTTTTATAAGTTTCAAAGTTTCTTTCTCAGTTATCGTTCTTGTGTTTCCCAGTCACGCCTTCAGGTTAAACGTCTCTCTACTTTTTTTTGTTGTAATTTTTAATCGTAATTAAACTGTCCAGGTATTAAATTTGTTTAATATTATTATTTGTAAGTAAGTAAGTGAGTAAATAAGTAAATAATATTTATATAGCGCTTTTCTACACCAGGGTCACAAAGCCTATTTCTTCAGTGTGCAGTTGGAAATGTTGAGCACTTGTTGAGAATATATTTTGACATAAATAAGTGACAGTTTGCATGTAATATTTACTCCAGCAAAAAATAAAGTGGTTTGAACAAACAAAATCTCTTTTATGTTCAATAAATCTTACTTTCTACACAGTGCTTCATTTGTGCCAATGAACCAACCAATCACAGAGGCCGTTCGGCTTCATAAGGCAACAAACAATGTTCCGGGAAAAAAGTGTTGCATTCAAGTGTTTCTGAACATTAAACATTCACTTCAGCAAGAAAAAGTGTTGAATGAACAATAGTTTATTTGCTTCTGCCTGTTGTTCATGAATCCAAAGAGCCAATCAGAAACAAGCGTCAAGGTAGTTCCGGGTTTATTAGATATATTTTAGGGCAAAACGTTTTTGGACAAATTATGTTTTAGAAATGGTGTCTCTCTCTGTATTTTAAGAAACGAAGAAGAAGGAGAGCGGAAAAAGCAGGGTTTTTTTTTTTTAAATGAGACCAAGTTTTGAATCAATCCATAGAAACAATATTGAAATGTTATTGAAAAAAACGCATATAATGTGTGTTTGTTTGTTTGTAAATTCATAATAAAGCTCTATTAACTTCCCAATACCTGCGGTAGCAAATGTTAATTAACACTGTGAAAAATAGGTTAATAACAATAATGAAAAATAATGTTCCACCAGCTCGCAACAACCCTTGTCCTTTTTCCCCGCGGCCGACAACAGACACACCTCTGAGCTTACCTTGGAGTACATGGCCCCATTAAGGACCTGTCCATTCCGGATCCATATAATTGATGCTGCAGGCTTGGCATTGTCAGTGTGGCAGGTCAGATTGAGTGGGTCTCCGGCTCTCAGGCTGACCACGGGCCCTCCACTGATGATTGGGTCTTCTGGGGGAACTATCAACACATGGGGACAGAAAAGGGAAAAATATTGAGACAGCCAGACATTGATACTACAGTTAATCCAGAAATATAAGGCAGTTTTTAGTGACTTGGAAAAATATAAAACACCGTATTTTCCGGACTATAATAGTGGCTCCGGAGTACAAGTCGTTCCAGCCATAAAATGCATAATAAAGAAGGAAAAAACATATATAAGTCGCACTGGAGTATAAGTCGCATTTTTGGGGGAAATTTATTTGATAAAATCCAACACCAAGAACAGACATGTGATCTTGAAAGACAATTTAAAATAAAAATAGAATACAGGCTGAATAATTGTACGTTACGTTACATGAACTGAGAACCTGGTATGTTTACATAACATATGAAGAGTTATTCAGAGAACTATAGCATAAATAACTAACAACTTTACCAAACCATCCGTGTAACTCCAAATAACTCTTCATCGTCGTGTCACTTTTAAACAACTAACTAACTCCGGAGGTAGAAGATGCTTCCTCTTCTACGTCGAAATGATCAACACAGGCCTAGAGCGCCCTCTTGTGGTTTAGTGTGAAAATAACATGTGAAATTATATACTGGTAATAATCTGTTAATAATTTCACACATACATTAAGTCGCTCCAGAGTATAATTAAGGTAAGGTAAAACTTTATTGATTTGTTTATTGTTTTTATTTATTTATTTATTATTTATTAAATTGTTATTGTTTATTGTTTGTTTGTAAGTCGCACCCCCGGACAAACTATGAAAAAAACTGTGACTTATAGTCCGGAAAATACGGTATGTTTATATATATATATATATGTTATTGTATACATTTACAGATAATTTATAGATAAAATGACACTGAAGAAACTTTTCCAATCGTAGTCACGTCTGGATGAATAAATGTGAATTCAGTGAGTCACAGAGACGAGCTTCAGTCCATGAGAACCTCCAGATACAGAGGAACATTTGTTTTATTCCCTATGCTTTGACATGTTTAACACGCAGAAGAAAGAGCCTCTACAGTACGATGTGCTTCGACATACCGATGATCAAAGTCCTGTTCCTGTTCTACCCCTGAGCTGTTTTTTTATTTAAATAACTGAAACACCAGTGAATTATTGATTGACCTGAGTTCTCATTACAATGCAGATCTAGGGCAAGATGAAATCAAAGGCTGCAGGCAGCTGCCACATCCCCTCCTTCAAAAGAGCCAGATTGGAAGAAAAGGGTGTTGTGGGTCAGATTTGTTGCTGTCAAACCCAACCACGGTGAATGAAAATGTACAAAAAAAAAATCTATAATGTGTGCTGGTGTTTTGTAGATTTGATCAAACGTGGCCGTGGTGCGATTTTAGAGCATGAAAGCATACATAAAATAACAATGAGAAAAAAATCTATATATACGTACAAACATGTCGAAGGCCTTGGATAAGGTAATGAGATTTGTTCATTTATTCTTTGTGCATCCATCAAATTACAAGAGCCAGCTTGGTGTTGACTTCCTCTGATGCATACAAACTGACTTAAGAACTCATGTTTTTTACATCAGTGTCGTGCTGCAAAATACATCAAATCGCTTTATTTTATATCATTAAACTCTGAATATTTGCAAAAATTGCAACAAAGGTCAGCAGTGGGTCACTGTCGTTTATCTTTAAACAAAGGTTTGATGTAACATAATTTAAATTAATGACATAATAACAAACACGTTACATATTTGGATATAATTATTATAAATGATTTCTGGTTTTATCAATTTTATCTTTAGAATTTGTTGAACCCATTCAACCAAATTTTGGAGAATAGTATCATCCAAGCAGTGAAAAAAAGAAATATAGGCTAAAATATATTATATCAGAAATGAAAATACAAATATTGTTTGAAACAATAGTGGAATAGAACGAGGATCAGAAAAAAGATAAAACTCATAAAAAAAATATACTATGTTTACAACTCAACCCTTTTTTAACCAATATTTTCTTTCAGCCCCTAGAAAAAAATGTATTAAAATCTTTATAGGATTTATTTTACTACTTCAAAATATAATAAATATATATATTTAGATATTTTTTGGCTGCAAAATTAAAGCTTGCACAATTCCAGAGTATTATTGAGTAAATCTTTAATAAAACAAATTAGTTGTTATTTTGTATTTTAATGATCTTTAGATTTTTTTGGTGCTTTTTACATTTGTTTTTATGTTCTTAGCTATACAACCAATGCTATATAACTGATAACATTGGATGTGATTTATTGCTTCTTAATCATCTGACATTTAAAAAAAAAAGACATAGACATAAAGTGTTTGGCAGCTGAGTATCTTTTTTATGGATCAAAAGTTTGAGACCTGCTTCTAAGTGAGTCAAAACCATTTTTTTTTTACCATAACATGAGACACATGTTTGGAAGTAACCTGTGAATCATTCTTTCATTTTCTACCGCTTTATCTCCTGTGGGGGGTCGCGGGGAGACTGGAGTCTATCCCAGTTTCATAGGGCGAAAGGCAGGGGACACCCTGGACAGGACGCCAGTCTGTCTCAGGACACACAAAGACAGACAACCATTCACACACACACTTATACCTATAGCCAATTTCTCCAAGTTCTCAATCAACCTCTGAAGGTTGTTTTTTTCCAAAGTAAACCCACGCAACACAAGAACATACAAACTCCACACTGAAAGGTCGCAAGTTGGCTCGGCTTGAAGCGAACCAACGACCTTCTTGCTGTAGAAAGAGGCGACCGCGGTAACCCCTGTGTCACCGAGCGCCCACGAGTGAATCCATGAGGGAAATAAAGTTTCCGTCATGAGACAGAAAACAATAGAAACTGTTTTCAGGATGTCGACGTCTCAAAAGTCTTCTCACATCGTCTGTTGTGTATTTGGACGAGAAAAGCCGTGTTAATTCTACACGGATCTCTTTCATCTGCTGCACATTAAAATGCAGAGAAAGAGAGAGAGAGAGAGAGAGAGAGAGAGAGAGAGAGAGAGAGAGAGAGAAGGAGGGATCTGGGGTCAGCACTAGCAGGATGGAGTGCTGATCTATGCAAGTCAGGATCCATGAGAGAAAGTGGTCACCCTCCGGTGCTCTTATCAGCAACTGGACACAAGGTCAGAGAAGCCAGTCTTATGCAGAGAAACCGAGCCGCACAAATACGACGTGAGCGAGAAGAAATGCGAGCGGGTCGAGGGCGTGAGCGACACAAGTCTTTCGTGGGTCACGAAGGAGAGCGTCTTCACGACGAGAGCGTGACACTCGTCTGCGGAGATGCAGCGTTAAAGACTCGCTGTCGGCGCTCCGTCGAAAGCGTGGCTCAAATGTTAATCGAATGTCGAGAACGGAATGCCGTCGTAAAAGCATTTAATGGAGAGAGTGGCGGAAATAAAAAGAAGGACGGATTGAAGCCGTCGTTCGACTCCGGCTGGGTATCATTTCTTATTTAAATTTCTCAAACACTCTTGGAGGACGACACATCCGACGCCGAGCCTTTATCTGCGCACTTATTACTCATGACTAGATGGTGGGAGAAGATAACACGGATAATGTACTGCTGGAGTCTGATACGAGGGTGAATGATGCAACATCCAGCAACTTAAAATACAGAAAATAATCCATGGCTTTTATCTAAACTACGTGTTCGGTTTAGAGTCAAGTGAAAGTCTTTGTTGCGACTGATGGAGGTCAGCAGGTGTTGAAGGAAACACACCGATTTATTTAAAAAATCTATATTTAAATGATTTAAAATCCAACCAGTTACACTCCTGTTGTAGTTCTCAAGACCATTCCTTGTTTCAAGACCAATAACTGTCCTTCTCTGTCCTCCTTTTGAATCTATCATCTATAATATATTTTTCTATGATTCAGTTTAAGTTACATTTTCTATTTGTACGTGTAGTATGTATGACATCTTTTGAAATGTATGATTAAATAACGCAAAATGAGACTGAATTAAACAATAACCATTATATTCTTGTCTAGTTCTCCATTGTCTATGGCCTTAGTCTTGTTTAGGTCTCAATGGTCTATGGTTTTGGTCTCAATAGGCGATGGTCTTGGTTTTGTCTATGTCTACGTTTTCTTTTCTAGTTCTTGATGGTGAAAGGTCTTGTTCTTTTCTAGTTCTTGATGGTGAAAGGTCTTGTTCTTTTCTAGTTCTTGATGGTGAAAGGTCTTGTTCTTTTCTAGTTCTTGATGGTGAAAGGTCTTGTTCTTTTCTAGTTCTTGATGGTGAAAGGTCTTGTTCTTTTCTAGTTCTTGATCTCAATGTTCAATCGACTAACTCTTCTCAATGGTCTATGGTCTTGGTTTCATCTTGGTCTCGACCATCTATGATTTTAGTTTTGTCTCGACGGTCTATGGCCTTGTCTCACCTGGGGTTCTCTCCCTCCCACGCCCAATCTCAGGCCTTTTAGCGATAATGGACTAGACGCAGACCTTGGAACGCTTCCTCACAGTCCACTCACGGAACTCAATTAACGCTGCATATTGTCGCCAAAACCCAACACAATAATTAAATTCTCGGGATCTGGAAAAAAACCTCAGTCTGTCCTGGTTCTTAAAGCCCTTTGGACTTGGCGGAGCCAGTATTGATCCACGTCCACACATCCCTACCCCTGCTATAAGTACTTTTTAAAATACAAAACTCAGCAAACCTGTGCACCTGCATCAACGTTTTCGAAGAAAGACAGGAAACAATTAATGTTAGTACTTTACTCTCCCGGGTCCGACCGCAGATTGTGCCTTATGACCGTCTGGTCTGACAGTTATACTGAGGGGCCAAGGCTTGAACTTGAATGAGCCATCATCATTACTGGGCTGTTTGCAAACTCGGCAGTCCCTAATGGTCTTAAATTAGCTCTTTACTGCAGCTATTCGATGGACTTGGCATAAGTAGTGTGGTCAGTGGTACTGATTGATTGTTCCTCTTTAATTACAGGGCTGATTCACCGCAAATACCCATCCAATCTCTACTCGGGGATAATAAAGTAATCCTTTTCCAGGCTTGATTGCATCGTCCCGTCAATGTAAATGTATGCGCCCTGACACCAGCAGCAAACGTAAATCTGGCTGGAAACGAATTTGGAAAAAAAAAATTTAAGAGAAGATTAAGAGGAAGATTCAAACTAAATAAAAGCTTTTTAAAGTCGAGTAACTTTTAACGGACTGGTGGTTAACGATAGAATCTCTTCCAAAAAAATATCAATCGCAAATCTTTCTGAGCGATCGTTTAAATGTAAAATATCTTCAGCACCTCCATTTTCTTTCACAAGTGCGATACACAACAGGAACACAAAGGGAAGGGAAGGTTGAGCGGCAGACGAGGGCTCTCACGGAAAGGCTGGTTGATGGAGCCGCTGTAGTGGCTTGTACTTCAACAGACGTGTCCTGAACAACAATGAGCTTTCTGACTTGTCTGTCATTTTCAGACGCAAGCTAGCATGAGCCGTCTGTCACCCTGCTGTGACAGCTTGCAGGGATTTTGATAGATTGATAGATTAGGGGAAGCCAAGAAAAAAAAGTGGAGAAGAAGGAGCAAAATACTTGTGTTGTGCAGGTAGATGTAAGAAATGTGTGACTCACTGGCCTCCTTCAAGTGTTGACACTCCACATCTGCTTGAAAACAGAAGGTGTTCAAGAACACACGGATGTGTTGGGCGTCGCCACATGTGCGGTGTGCATGCGGTGAATGAGAGAAAAGTGGATACAAAAACGTGAAAATATGTTTTCAGGAATGATAAATGGCTCAACAAACATTTATGTTGAATTCATGCCAACGGTTGGAAGTAGTAGTCGCCCAAACTATTATGATAATAATGACGATGAGGACGCACGGTGGCGCAGTGGCTCGCCTCACAGCAAGAAGGTTGCTGGTTCGCTTCCAGGCCGTTAGTATGTTCTCCCAGTGTTGTGTGGGTTTACTCCGGACACTCCGGTTTCCTCCCACAGTCCAAAAACATACAGAGGTTGATTGAGAACTTGGGGAAATTGTCCGTAGGTATGAGTGTGTGTGTGAATAGTTGTCTGTCTTTGTGTGTCCTGAGAAAGACTGGCGTCCTGTCCAGGGTGTCCCCTGCATCTTGCCCTATGATACTGGGATAGACTCCGGTCTCCCCGCGACCCCATTAAGGGATAAAGCGGTTGAAAATGGATGAATGACAATTATTAATATTGCAACTTTAAAAAACGATACGTCAAATGTCTATATCTATGTCAGGAAAAACAAACGTAGATGCAAGAAACAGGATTACTGGCCTTTACTACTGTTTTATCAAAAGGCTTACAAAAGAACACATTAATCGAGCGATACACGTACCAGTGAAATCAGAGACTGAAAGCGAAATGAGGGATTTTAAGAACGACAATCAAGGGTGAGACTAAGAGACACAGGTGACAGGAATCAGGTCAGGAGCACAAGAGGAAGTTGACAAGACAAACACACAGGGATCAGGATTTCAAAATAAAACAAGGGAGTGAGACAAATGGGCACAAAAGGTACAGAACATGACAATAAATATGTCAAAGTACAGATTGGAATCGAGTAGGATCTGGAATCCTACTAATACGGATTGGAATTCCAATATTCAGATCCCAGTTCAGCAGGAATCCTACTAGTACAGAATCCAATCAGTACTGTGACATATATATATATATATATATACATAGCAAGCAAAAGTGCTCGACTTTGTTTATTATAACTGGTTAGTAGTTGTGCAATAATGTAATTTGGTGCTTTATGGAAGAAGAAAATGCAAACATACTGTAAAAAATAAGTACTGTAAGTCTGAATGTTGTATTTATTTTCATTTTCTAGCAAACAAAAACCTTTAAGCATGTGTAGGAGTAAAATAATATAAAGATGCTGTGATCAAAATGGTTAGTTTTGATGTATTAAAAGGAAATGAAAATGAAATAAAATGTGTATTACCTAAATGTTAAATGTCAAGTAAACTGGAGAAATGTGTGACTCAAACACATAAACATACATACGTATATATTTCAATCTTACATTCAGCATTTAATGATCAGATGATGAAGTGTAAAAAAACAGACAGCAGTGTAAATAAAATTCACTTAGCACCTGCGCAGTGTTGGCAATTAAATATAGCAGGAAACAGATGCACTTGTGTCATTTCTCCTTCTGTTGAAAAATAAAATGTACCAAAAAAAAGAAGTAACAGTCTGTCCACCATAATCTTGCACCTGTTTCTAGATTTTATTGATGTAGTTAACGTTCCATTTCACAGTGAAGATTTTTATATAAAAAAAAAAAGAAACCGTATTATAAGGTTTCTTTTTACCGAGTGACGACTTTCTTACAGCCTTCAAATACTTACTGAGAGCTAAATCAGATTTCCTTAAAAGGAAATCGAATAATGGGACAAAGCACCTCAGAAATGTATTCCTGAACCGGTAAAAGAAAAGTTGCACTAACAGATATCAAAGAGAAAGATGTCTGGAGAGACGTGGGCAGAACCATATCTCACTTAGACAGCATGAGCCCACAGAAATGTCTGATGTTCTCCGGGTAAAATCAAAGTAGGACTGCAGTGAATGATCGCGGAAATTATAAATAAACAGCGTCTGTGTAGAAGTAAATGAGGAGAGATTGGAATCCTACCATTGTATTGGGATCTGAATATTGGAATTTCAATACGTCCTAGAACAAATGTGAATTCTACCAGAACAATCTCCAATTGTAATTGGAGAAATTCGGATTTAATCACATTTTTTGGGAAAATAGACCGAATCATGGAATTCCAATCTGTACTAGTACTAGCACGATTCCAGATCCTACTAGTAGAGATTGCCATTCCAATGTGTACTAGTTGATTCCTACTGGATTCCAATCTGTACTGTGACAAATATACACATATTACATATTTATTATTATTATTATTATTAGATTTGTTAATTTCACAATTACAATAACAATAAGAAAAAGCCAGAAAATCTCCATAATTGTTACCACAAAGACCCAAAGAGAGTTTTTGTTCTTGTAAAACCACTACTTTCATTGAACACTTAACAATCTCTGGATTTGTCATTTGAATAACTTTCCTCCTGTGGTAATATTTAAAGGAATCCCGGCCTCATCGTTCATCTCTGTTCCAAAAAAACGATGACAGTAAAATCTTTGAGAAATAATGAAGCTGAAGTTATTCAAGGAAGTGCCTGAGTCAGCTCCCACAATCTGAAAAGACAATGACAAAATACACCCTCGGGCTTTTGGTGTGCATAAATATCGTTACTGAAATGTGGGTCCAAAGCATTAAAAATGCAGAAGAAGGAAAACAAATATGGTGCACACAATGGCTGATTGGAGTGACACGCCATCAATCAGGAAGGCTGTCAAAGACCGGCATCAATCTCCTCATGAAGTCATTATCAAAAGACCTTTAAAGCTGCAAAATGGATATTTTTATCTCATGAAAAAGGTTTTATTAAGTGCTCGCACGTCCACGTGTTAATGGCGATTTAGCATTCGTGCCACATGACACTAATATGTTTATTTTATTTTCATGGATGGATCTGGATCTTATAATCCTTGTGTCTGTTACTTCTCGTCTGGACTTTTGGTTTCCATGTCTAAACAAGAAGGATGTGTCTCGCCTGAAGATCATACAAAACTCTGCAGCGAGAATTCTGAGCCGCTCTAGTAGAAGAACTCACATTTCTCCGATCCTTAAAACTCTTCACTGCCTGCCAGTAAGTCACTTTTATTCGTTCAGGCCTTTTCTAGATTCTCTGAGACTTCTGTGTTTGTCTTGGTGTTATCTTGACCTTTTAAGTATATATTTTATTGAGTATTGTTTTGATTGTATAAGTGCTTTGTGACCCTGGTCTGGTAAAGCGCTCTACAAATATTACTCATTCACTTACTTACTTACATTTGAAGATCACTATTGCGGTCGGGATTCAAACCAAATTGTGCGGCAGATGAAAGTGCTTTACCTGCTCGGCTCATTAATCTTCATCAATAATAGCATCATCGGTGAAAAGCAAGGTCATCCTCGCTGGTCCTTGGTTGGTGGTTATTATCTTTGCTGCATATGTGCTCAGCAGGAGCGTCACTGGGTCTACTTATGATCAATGGAGTTTTGTTGCACATAAACTGGCAGAAAACCTGAGCTTGAACTTTGATTTGCGATACAATCCCAACTAAAGGTATCGAGCTATGGAAATAAACATGGAAAGAGTTCAATATTATTAACGATATTTATGATATAATTATTGTATAGTATTATTTTATTTTATTTGCATTTTACAAGAATCAACTGTGGTATTAAAGATGCATCAATTGATTAAAAAGTGATTTATTCATTTGTGATAAATAAATTCTTATTAAATTCTAAATTCTCTAAGGAAAGTCCCAAACTTCATTATTGTTTCGATCTTAAAGATGTGATCATCAAAGTAGCAATAAACCTAATTATCTTGAAAATTGTGAGATTTTTCTCTGACGAAAAGTAGATAAAAAACGCTGCTGTTATCGGATATAAAGACGAACAATTAGCCGCCATGTGACGGAACAGACTCGTGATAAGATTGAAGCGACACAGTCGCTGCAGGTCAGCAGCACCATTTCCGCTCTTTGTGCATCTGGCTGTTTACTTTCGGCCGAAGGTCAGTGGCAAAAATGATAAAAATCACAGCTTAAAAGGCCGGACTAAGAAGAAAAGACAGTCTTTAGAGCACATTCTCCTTCCCTGCTACGTTTTCCACAACATTCTTTTGCTGTTGTAACTGATGACCCGCCTGCAACCGACGGTATCTTGGCTGTCGGGGGGGCAAAAGCCAAAAACTCAAAGCTGCTCAAACCAGCAGGAGTTCCATCGGTTCTATTTAAGTTTTTTTTTTCGCTGCATGTAATAGATGTGCTGAATAAAATACATACGCTTTGAAACAAATCGATTTAATAATTAAAGTGACTTTTCTGACCGTTTTGAATTTGTATACATGAAAAGACTCCGTCTGCGAGGGGCTGAATGTTTGAAATAAGTTTTAAACCTTCAACAATTTTTTTATTAAATACATTTTAAAAACTAGGGGTGTCTATGTTACTATATTTTCTACACGTGTGGTCGAGGTTTGTAACTGCTGCGTTACATGCAGTTAAGCTTTATAACCACTAGAGGGTCCTTTATCCATTCAAATACGTCCAAATCCCATTAGAGCAAAGCCCTTCCAGTGGTTATCAGACAAGATTATTTCTTCTTGTAGATCTGAACACGTAATAAATTATAGCCATCATAAAAGATAAATCACAGAACTTCTGATGTATTCATTCTGGTTTTACTTGGTGACCTCGAACGGATTTTATGAAGTACAAGGCTTTCGAATATCTGTCAAAATGTTCGTAAACTATGTAGCTACATCGCGAATGACTCCTGGAGCGATACTACAAAAAAAGCACTTTATTATTTATTTAGTTTTTTAATTATGAACATTTTAATCCCTGTATAAGTACAATAAACACATAATTATAATTAATTTTAACAATAGCTCGTAAAAGCTTTTGAGCCGCAAGGTCAAAGTGTCAAAACTTTATTGATACCACAGTCTTCATTCCATTCAAAATGAAGATGGGGAAATATTTTAGTGTAACAGTTTAGACACTTTCATTCTGCATCTGCACCAGAAACGTTCGTCTCGCACGATATTAAGGTAAAGGAGTTCACTTTGTATTTCTCTACTGCTCATTCGGAAGTTTGAAGTTTTTGACTGATGATAAAACAGTTTTAAGATCATTGCGTTTTCATGTGGAAAGAGAGAACGTGTGCAGCGGTGCGTACGGATGCTCGTGTGTGGTGTGTGTACGTAAGTGTGTTTATTTTTTCATGACGGTGTTTGCAGGAGTGTGTGGAGATACAGTCGACTTGCGTGTCCAAGCAGACACTCTGTCACCAGTGATGCATTCACTCCTCTGTCAGTGTGAGAGAAGCTTTCTACCTTTTATTAATCACTCACCTTGTTTCGCTAGTTACTGCAGCAAACCACTAGTTAGTTTGGGTAAATAAACCATGTGGCCTGGGGGCTGAATGTGGACCGCCAAGTCATTTTATGTGGCCCGCCGGATGTTTTTTCTTATGATCAAAGTACAGTAATGTTCTTGTTGATATGACAATTTCAGTTTTTAAGATAAGATAAGGAACATTGATTTTTTTTAATGCTAAGAATAAGAGTTAAACTGATGTTGAAGCAAATTAATTTGTTTGAAAAAAGAGAAACAAACTAATAAATCTAATTTGAACCTTTTAGTAATTAAAATGTATTATCAAATATTCATATAGTATTTAATAAATATTGAATTAGCATGAGTTCAATTATCAATTCTCTTTTTGGTGATATTTGAATTTTACTTATTTTGTTCATCTTCCTGTGTCATTACTATTGGTTACATTTAATGAATGTGTATATATTTCATATAATGTGTATATATAATTGTTTTGTTTTGTCATCATGTACAATTTTGAGTTCTTATATATAATGTTGTTTTATAGATATTGGTCTAAAAATATTAGGCAATTTAATAGAACCTTTAGAATAATTAAAAAAGCATAAGAAATTTAAAAGTAATCCATATTTTATATACCTGTTAAAAAATAAATAAATAAATAATTTCAATTAAGTAATTTCTGTTTTCTACCCTTTTGTTTAAACACTTCAGTCAATATTAGGTTTTCTTAGCAGGTTAATGATCATGAAATGTTCACGGTTCTAATAAATATTTCTCTTAATAGACAACATGCTTGAATTGTCATATATTTAAAACAAAATAAAAGCCCGTTGTTATCAGTGAGTGAACTTTGATTATATATAGTTTCATCAACAAGTCTTTTTCATGTACAGTTAACGAGTTTCTATATTCAAACTCATGTACATTGGTTGCCAGAAGAGTTCCCGTAATTATTCTCTTCCACCCGTTTTGGAAGCGAAAGCAACCCGATGCTGCAATTTGTCTTCCTCTCTGTTCCTCTCCTGCCGTCTTTGCTGTACAAATCGTTACTTTCACTTTTCATTAGGCCGGATCAATAAGGCGGATCAGTCGCTCGTGGCAAGGATACGGCGTGACAGACATCCCTCTTCCAGCGCCACTTCTGCTCCTTCCCTCTTCTTCTTTCCCTCCTTTTCCCTCCATCGCTTATCCGAGGCTCTCGCCTCAACGGCCGCCCCGGCGTGAGGGATGGCGGCGGCGGCGGCGGCGAGAGGAAGTACCAGGAAGTGCCGCCCAATGAGCCGGAGAGGGCGGCACTGAATTATAACTTCATAAAGTTTAATTAAGAAGCTCGAGCTTTACTGTAATAATAACACGAGGAGCGGCAGCAGACGGATGGAGGATATTAGTGAGGATGTCTTTAAATCTTTAATCCACCTAACAAAGCATCGAGAAACTTCTTAAAGAATACTTTGTTCTCTCTTTGTCAGTGTTGCTCTTTCATTTTATCAAACACATTATGGGTTGTATATGAAGGGATGGAAACAGATTTGTCTTAAATCACTGAAGAGTCAGCGATGGGTTGATGAAGCTTGATTTTCATAGCAATTAATACATTTAAACAACTTTTCTAATGCGGGTCAATTTTAAACAATACTATATACTATATACTTAAAAGATCAAGACACCACTGAGACAAACAAAGGAGTCTAAGAAAATCAAGGAAATCCATGAATAGATCTGAAAGTAAGAACCAGAATTTTAAAATGATCCTGAAAGAAACTGGCAACCAGTGAGTTTTAATGATCAGAGAAATGTGAGTTCTTCTACTAGAGCGGCTCAGAATTCTGGCTGCAGGCTTATGGATATTTAGGTAGTATGTTATGTTATGTTATAAAGATAGTGCGAGACAACTTCTTAAAGAATACTTTGTTCTCTCTTTGTCAGTGTCGCTCTTTCACTTTATCAAACACATTATGGGTTGCATATGAAGTGATGGAAACAGATTTGTCTTAAATCACTGAAGAGTCAGCGATGGGTTGATGAAGCTTGATTTTCATAATAATTAATACATTTAAACAACTTTTCTAATGCGGGTCAATTTTAAACAATACTATATACTATATACTTAAAAGATCAAGACACCACTGAGACAAACAAAGGAGTCTAAGAAAATCAAGGAAATCCATGAATAGATTTGAAAGTAAGAACCAGAATTTTAAAATGATCCTGAAAGAAACTGGCAACCAGTGAGTTTTAATGATCAGAGAAATGTGAGTTCTTCTACTAGAGCGGCTCAGAATTCTGGCTGCAGGCTTATGGATATTTAGGTAGTATGTTATGTTATGTTATAAAGATAGTGCGAGACAACTTCTTAAAGAATACTTTGTTCTCTCTTTGTCAGTGTCGCTCTTTCACTTTATCAAACACATTATGGGTTGTTTATGTAGTCATGGAAACAGATATGTTTTAAATCACTGAACTAAGAGTCAGCGATGGGTTGATGAAGCTTGATTTTCATAATAATTAATACATTTAAACAACTATACTAGTGTAGGCGCAGTATTTAGTCGCCTCACAGCGAGAAGGTTGCTGGTTCAATTCCAGGCAAACTCGTGACCTTTCTGTGCGGAGTTAGTATGTTCTCCCCGTGTTGCGTGGGTTTACTCCGGACACTCCAGTTTCCTCCCACAGTCCAAAAACATACAGAGGTTGATTGAGAACTTGGGGAAATTGTCCGTAGCTATCAGTGTGTGTGTGAATGGTTGTCTGTCTTTGTGAGTCCTGAGACAGACTGGCATCCTGTCCAGGGTGTCCCCTGTCTCTCGCCCTATAAAACTGGGATAGGCCTCAGTCTCCCTGTCACCCCCAAAAGGGATAAAGTGGTAGAAAATGAATGAATGAACTATTCTATTGAAACTTCTCATCATTTTAAACAAAGGGCGCCACCTACTGGGCTCTTAAATAAAGAACAATGCTTCATGAAGCTTCATCAGCTCAACACTGCTTACAGGTAGTAACGATGGTGTTTTTTTTAAACCCCATTAATGAGCCAATTATAATTAGACACGTTATTGTCAAGTCATTACAGAACAGAATATTGTTGGATAAAAGTGAAAAAGTGCCAATAATTAGGGATATATGTGCAGATATTTGAATAAATAAGATGTATAAGGAGGGATCATTTCAAGATTTACCATTCATACTAGAAATAACTAAAAAATAATACATAAAATCACACTTAAAATTGCTACAATGAGGTCAACGTGCATCATTTATACAGCAAGTGTGTATCAAAGACTGGATTTGGCATCAGTTTGAGTTTAATAGCGCATTTTTCACCTAATAATTAAATGATTTAACAGAAAAAATGACCCCTGCAACATTAAATTGCTGTAAAAACGAGTGCCGTGTTGATGAGGCTTCAGGAATTTTTGATGAATTTTCAATAGAATAACAGTTCATAGAAATAGATTGAAGAGAAGAGAGTGCCACCTGGTGGTCTCTGAAAAGAAACATAAGGCTTCATGAAGCTTCATCATCAACAATATTTTTAGCCGAAACAATCAAAATGATTTAATGGCAAATATGTAACTTCAATTTGGTTGGACTTTTTCACTTTATCAATCAGTGTCATTGCCTTTAGACAAAATCCAGTTTCGCTTTTACAAAATTCCTGTTTTTTCATTACATGGCTGGCAATAAAGCTTTTTCTGATTGTGATTTAAAAGCATACATTCCATATCAATGAAAAAATATGCAAGTAAAATTCAGTTTTTTAATAAGGGGGATATTATATTAAGCTTACAATTTAATCATTCATTGTATTCAACCATTTTAAAATCATAAGAAAAACATCGTCCTTACTTTAATTAATCATATGTTAATGTAGTCTCGCCACATATATATGGTCTCTGACAAAAAAAATCTTTAAATCTGTTTATGTAGATTCTGCAATTCACAGACTTCTGGTGAACCATGTGTGAAAAATGTTAAATATGTCTAAGAAAGACAAGCCATACATTTGTCTCTCTACACTCAGGGGCAGCTGAGACTGTATTTCTGCAGATCACATCCAAAAGTTCACGAGGTTCCACAGATGTTAATATTCACTCCACTAAATGTTTCTCGCAGACTGCGGAGCAAGAGCCAAAATACTCTTTAGTGCCTTTCGGAGTCATTTTCATTACTGCAATTGCCTCTCCGTGGCTGAAGACGGCAGTTAGCGGGTGAGGAACAGTTTCCTTCCGGACTCACCCAGAACGGTGAGACGAGCAGGATGCGATCTCATGGCGGCCTGGACGGCCTGGCACTCGAACACGGCGTCGTCCATCGGCTCCACGCGCTGGATCCGCAGGTGATGCTCGCCCGAGCCGTGGTCGCCGATCACGGTGTAGCGAGGGTAGCCTGCGGAGCAAACACATCAGTTGAAATTCATCAACCCCGTCATCGACTGTCGGAGAAAACACGCCGTCTCTTCACGGCTCAAGTTGCCTGGAAAAGTTTTGCTCCAAGAAGATCTGAGGGTCGGGTTTGTACGTAAATAGACGTTCGCCCGCCGTGTTTAATTGAGCACTGGAACACTGATTCACTGGAAGGTGGCAGGCGAGAAATTGCTTCATACACAAGAATCATTTCATTGTTTACTTGTTAATTTGCATGTATGTTTTTTTATAGAACCGCGGCGGCTGCTAATGAGATGTTGTTAAGGGTTCTACATTCTGGGGAGGATGTTTTATAGCATCTGCAAACAGCGAGTTCTTCTTGCGTTGGTTCTGCAAAATGATTTGTTGGTTTAATAACGCGAGTGAGCGGCAGGAGACTTGCTCGACGTACACAAGTCAAAGTGTTTTAGAGATGCCCCTGAACCAGCAACTGGAAGTTCAAGGCTAGATTGGTTTCCTCCACAGAGAGAGATAAAAGATATATTTATTTAAATATTAAGATTCATCGCTTTGTTAAAATTCACCTGAGAATGTTAATGTCTTCAAGGTGGTTTGTTAATTACCATAGATGCTGATGATGAAATAAGTTTGTATGTGTGGATGCGTTGAAGGAGGCAGACTCACCAGGCACGGTCAACAAGTCCAAAAAAGGAAGTATATTGTTTCAAAACAGTAACTCATCTTAACTGGAACAAAGTAAACTTACTCCAAAAGCAAAGAAAGGTAGAATGTTTGTACCTAAACATTTAACCCACTTTTGCGGTTCAAAATCAAATACATGATATTAAACTGGACATTTGACTCTGCCACTCAAAACACATGCCCCCCCCCAATGGTAGAGCCCAATGACCTGACCTATGATGTCATACAGGTGTTAAAAGCAGAAACTAAACCACCCTGTAGGCTTTTGCCACTGGCCACATGGTGAGTAAAGGATCTTCCTTCTATGTACATCCCGGACTCAATAATTTAAGAGACAAGTGGACTCACTTACTTGTCACACTTTACATTCAAAACAATTTAAAAAAAAATCCAGAAAGATTCAAGAAAACACATAATTTGATATTTGTTGATATTTGTATAACATAAAGGCGATAAGCACAAATTCTTTCAAACTGTCAGTTAAATTGCATCTTTCCTTTGGAGTTGCGCTATAAAACCACTAGAGGGTTCTGTCTCCAGTGAAACAATCACATTACAGCAAAGCCCTACTTGTAGTTATCAGAAAAACTTTATCCATTCTTGCTCAAATACTTAATCATAGCCAAGAAAATAAATAAATCACATGAATGTACCATATCTAGTATAAGGTGCATTTAAAGTCCTTTCATTTTCTCAGGAATCAACAGTACGCCTGATAAACTTTTTATTAATTTATTAATTCTGGTGTTACTTACTGACCTCACTGAAGTGAGCGAAAATTCCTTCCAGATGAAATGATTTGGTCCCACACATTCTGGAGAGTGAACAATAGATCTAGTTATGTGGTCGATAACTCATTGTTATGAAATCAGAGGTGTCAGGTTTGGAAATGAGCTCATTTAAATGATGCTCTTCGAAGAGAAGGTTTTTGTCATGGCTTTAAAAGATGATGAAAATTGTCCAGTAGAATCAATGACTGTAGATTGTTTGTAAAAGTTCTTTACCCTTTTATTTAAATTAATTCAATTCAAAATCCTGCGTCTGCCAGAGGTAACGTTGTGTAAACTTCATTCTCAGGTGTCGTTTTCACAGTTTAAACCAGAATTCAATGAGAAGATGAACAAACATCAAGAGAACATATTTAAGATATATATTTAAATTCAAAGAAGACGACCCCGCTTTAATGACATCTATAAATGTCTATACAGTGTCGGCTCCAGAATGAGCCAACAGAGATGATGTATTTATGTTTTTGACAGCAGACGTCGGTGCTTAAATGTCACCTTCAGCTGAAAGTGTCGCCCACACCAAAGCGATTGATGGCCCGGATGCAATAAAGGAGGCTGTAAATGCAAAACGGGGGTAATTTTGACTTGATCGCAACTAAAAGCATCCATTAATGTTGTTAATAATCATCCACTTAAAAGGAACAATCTGCCTTTTTGTGCGAGACAAACGGTTGGATCGCTCAAGGTCATTCCGGACACCATTTCACTTTTATGAGTCGTGGAGGAGAACCCAAGATGAACGTGTAGGACCGACGAGGATAACGATCATCGCCGTATGAATCACGTGACCTTTACTTGACTCCGGTTCAGCCTACAACATATAACGCAACCTTCATTTACATTTGCAGAATCACGCCGTCCTCTGAGAGGCGTCGTCGTTCTCATCGACGCCATCGAGATGATTCCATCTCAAAGTACATGTGGAACAATCCCTTTTATTATTGCAGGTGATTATGACTGATTTATGCCGTACTTTAAAACATACTGCAATATTTATCCGACCGTTCTACATATGCTGGGACGTGCCATTCAACGATTAAGTTAAATGATGTGGGTTCATGTGCAACACTTATCATGCATGATTCAGATTTACATTGTTGCCGTGGCGGCCAATCGGCACACGATCCAGTCAGAACTTACTTTAACGGATACTTTGAACGCATCAGGATTCAGAGCCAGACATGGCAGCTACACGGTTGTTAACAACTGTGTAGATCTCTCCATATAAAAGCAACTGCAAACCTGTTGCCTCAACCTTATAAAAAATTCAAAGTGAACATCTATGGTTTATGGTTGAGGTAAAAAACAGATGTGGAGCAATTTTTATGATACATGACATTGGCTTGGTTTCCCAGATTGGTTAAGAAGCTCTTCAGTTAGTCTTATTAGGAATGATCTTAAGAACGCTGTGTAAGAAGGATGAGTTTTTTGTTTTTTTTTACTAAGAAGGGAATGTACGATGGATCCGACCCACTCTTTACGTCCTTCTTGGCGACCGAATGCTCCGAGATCTCTCGGCATCAGTGAACTGTTAATCCTTTACTTTTAAAAATAAGATCTCGACCCTTCTTAAGAGCCTTCTTACGTCCTTTAGGACACTTGAATGTTTTTTGTTTGGTTTTCAATTACATTCTGTCCTATAACAACTTTTACTTAAGAGACGCATCAGTAGTACTGAACTGTGCGACTCTGGCATGTGTAAGAAAGTAGTCAAACTCTCTTTGTGTGTTTTTGAGCTGATGATTGGCCTTTTTGACCGAGTTGATATTGTAAAAAACTGGGGATGGATGATTTTTATTTTTGGATATCATGTGATTAGGGGCTGCGTAATGGCTGCCTTGGTGCTTGGTTATGGTTTTCGATTGCTTATTTTGTGTGTCATCTCATTTCATACTTTTATCTTTAAGAACATCTCATGTTGTGTTTTCAACACAACACAACACAACAATACACATTTCTGATTCTGATCAGATGTTTCAAAACGTTCTATACAGTCTGTAAAACAAGTGAAAACTAGGTTCTAGATCCTAAAAAACATATAATTATCATAGCAAAGCAGTTGAAAACTTCTTAATCATGACTAAATCTATTGAATGAGGCGCAAAAATAAAGATTTAACTTATCGGAAGATCTACTTAAACCTTCCTTCACACTGAAGTTCTTAGCAAGTCAAGATATCTCACCTAACGTATCATAAGACACACTCAACTAAAGTGACACCTCAGGGAGAAATGGGAACTTATGTTAACGTTGCATCATTAATATCTTGAATATTTAAGATGCTTGTGTAGATTTCTTAACTTACCACAAATTACCATTATTATTGTCATTACTATTTTTATATGTTAATCTTTTTTTCACAGTATATATGGATATACAAATGGGGGGGAATTGTACTTATACATACTTATAATGTGTAAACTTTTTAAACATTCCACATTTAATTATTGCTCTCAACCATTAATATATACAGTATATATGTATATACAGTATATTCTGTTACATCTCACACTTTTGAATACAATTATCCGGGTTCAGTAATGATCTTGACGATGAATACCGCAGCCGTACATGCGACTGATCAACGTCCGTTCATTTGATGCAAACATATAAAGTCGTATCGATCACGAGCTGCAGCTAATTTTCTAAGACACACTGTGCTAGTAAAAGAAAACAATGTAAAATAGGCCCATTAAGGAGTAATGAATCCATCAAGGCGGAATGGATTTGTCTGGAGGCTGGATCAATGATGCATGTGTGCGTGTGTGTGTGTGTGTGTGTGTGTGTGTGTGTGTGTGTACACGTGGACTAATGATTCATCACGTTCACCGAGGACATGTTTCAACCTGTAGCCACCCGGGAATAAGCACAGGTTAGCTTCGGTGTCGAGTGGGCGACTCTTCAATCCCTCTCTCTCGAGAAGCAACACTCGCTCGCCCATCGTCGCCCTCTCGACTTCCAAGGACAAACGTTGTCAAAAGAGTTTCCTTCGGTGAACTCTTCGCATCCGTCCACGGACGTCACCATCATCCTGAGCATGTTGTTGAGAGTTTACTTTTCTTTAAACAGTCGAGAAGAGAAAACAGAATGGCTCTGAAAGGGATTAAATCGTTTTTAAATTGCAAAATATAGAGTGTCTTAGCTCACTTCAGTGAGAACACCAGAATGAACACATAAGGTAAATATAATAAATTCATGTGATTTATTTAATTTATTGCCTATGATTCAGTATTTGAGCAAGAATGGATAAAGTTGTTCTGATAACTACAAGAAGGGCTTTGCTGTAATGGGATTGTATCACCGGAGACAGAACCCTCTAGCGGTTTTATAGCACAACAGCAAAGGAAAGATGCCATATATTGGTCATGTAGAATAAATGGTAAACATTGACGCCTCTGTACAAAGCAATGCTCAATGTGTACCTTATTCCGATTCCTTAATTAGATTTTGAAGTAATTATTTTTAAATACATACAGTACATACCTCATGTATTTAAAATCACAGTAACACATCATAACAGACGCAAAGATGAATGAGTTTCGTTGTTTATCTTTGGATGGATCTTTTCGTTTTAGGACAATCATCAGTTTTGTAATAGTTTCTTTCCTGCTGCTGCGGGTCTCGCTCGCCCGCCGTCGCCCTCTCGGCTCACAAGGACAAACGGTGTCAAAACAGTTTCCTTCAGTGAACTCTTCGCATCCATCCACGGACGTCACACTCATCCTGATTGATGTTGTTGAGAGTTTACTTTTTTTTAACCAGTCAAGAAGCAGAAACAGAATGGCTCTGAAAGGGATTAAATAGTTTGTAAATTGCAAAATATAGTGCGTCTTAGCTCACTTCAGTGAGGTCGGTAAGTAACACCAGAATGAACACATAAGGTAAATATAATTAATTCATGTGAGTTATTTAATTTCTTGCCTATGATTAAGTATTTGAGCAAGAATGGATAATGTTTTAATGATAGCTACAAGAAGGGCTTTGCTGTAATGGGATTGTATCACCGGAGACAGAACCCTCTAGCATTTTTATAGCACAACTGCAAAGGAAAGATGCCATATATTGGTCATGTAGAAAATTGTAAAAATGTACGCCTCTGTACAAAGCAATGCTCAATGTGTACCTAATTCCGATTCCTTAATTAGATTTTGAAGTATTTTTTTTTTTAAATACATACATTCTACATTTTTTAAAATAAAAGTAGCACATCAAAACAGAGGCAAAGATGAATGTGTTTCGTTGTTTATCTTTGGATGGATCTTTTCATTTTAGGACAATCATCAGTTTTGTAATAGTTTCTTTCCTGCTGCTGCGGGTCTCGCTCGCCCATCGTCGCCCTCTCGGCTCACAAGGACAAACGGTGTCAAAACAGTTTCCTTCGGTGAACTCTTCGCATCCATCCACGGATCATCCTGACTGATCCTCCGGTGCATGTTGTTGAGAGTTTACTTTTCTTTAACGAGTCAAGAAGCAGAAACAGAATGACTCTGAAAGGCGTCGCGATGGTTGGCGTTTCGTCTGAATGGTAAATGTCTTTCTGGGTTTAATCACTGCTCGTGTGAGTGGATAAAAGTCCCGCACGAAGCCTCTCTCTATGAATAGCTGAGCAGACCTATATTATTCACATGTTTGATTGGTGGCATGTCGCGCTGCTTTTATGTCTACAGCTGTTTAGCTTTAGTTGTGTACATCTTCCGCGGATCCATCGTTACTCTTTTACCGCTCTGTGCATTTCCCTGTTTAGGTCGGTGATTAAAAGGAACAGCTGTGCTTCTTTTATATTCACCAACTTCAATGGACGGCATTCAGGCTATGGCGCCGTGGTTAGGATGACTTGGCACTTTGAGAGCGTGAGCCCTCGCTCAATATTTATCATGAATTATAGGTTGGTATTCAAGGCGGCTATGAGGAGAAGCTTCTTAACAAACTTCTATGCGTTTTTCATTCAACCGTTTAAAATAAGACGTGTTCCATCGTGAGGTTTCATCTTCAGTCCTTCTTTTCTTCACACAAGTTCTATCTTGTTACTGGTACAATTACACAAAGGCTCACAATCAGAACTAGGTGTTGTGATATATATATACAGTATATCCTGGCACTGATTCAGACATAAACTAATAACCATATAGAAAAGTATGGATTTTTTTCTTCATCGCTTCTGCTGCGCCATTATTCCCCAGCAATATAAACATCCCTCTCCCTGTTGACCAATAAATTGTTTGTGTGTGTGTGTGTGTGTGTGTGTGTGTGTGTGTATGTGTGTGTGTGTGTGTGTGTGTGTGTGTGTGTGTGGGTGTGTGGGTTGGTCATGTGATGTGTGACTCGGACTCTACTCATTGTCAATAAAGTATTCACATATTAATAATGGATTAAGTAGTATGGTGCGTCTTAGCACACTTCAGTGAGGTCGGTAAATAACACCAGAATTAATAGATGAGGTAAATATAGTAAATTCATGTGATTTATTTAATTTCTTGCCTATGATTAAGTATTTGAGCAAGAATGGATGGATTTTCTCTGATAATTACAAGAAGGGCTTTGCTGTCATTGGATTGTTTCACTGGAGACAGAACCCTCTAGCGGTTTTATAGCACAACTGCAAAGGAAAGATGCCATATATTCGTCATTTAGAATAAATGGTAAACATCTGTCCGAACCAATGCTCATTGTGTACCTTATTCCGATTCCTTAATTAAATTGTAAAGTCATTGTTTAAAAATACAAACATTCCACATCAGAACAGATGCAAAGATGAATGTGTTTTGTTGTTTATCTTTGGACAGATCTTTTATTTTTAGGACAATCATCAGTTTTGAAATAGTTTCTTAATATGTGATAAAGGTTAGCAGTAAATGTTTTGGGGGTCACGTCTTTGGCACAGTTCGGTGAAGAGCACATTTTTATTGGTCATCGTCAAAGTAGGCGTGGCTGAGCAAGAGCAACAATAAGTAACAGTGATGGCCAATCATTGGATGGTAGTTAAATGAACTTTGTTTTCTAACCATTTACATTATACAAAGACATTTGAAGCCACATCCAATTTGTACACCTATGGTGGACTGGGGAACATCACCCCCCCCAGATTATTAGTGGCATAAAAAGTGGCTTTGGTTTAAGCATCTGGCTCTCATTGAATTCATACTGCAAGTGTTTTTGAGAGTACTTTTGTGATATTAAAAACAAGCCAATAACTACGTTTATTTATTTATTTTTTCAAGGTTTGAAAAGATCTAATGTCAGTTGTTGCTCTATTCCTGAGTATTTGCTCACCTCAGTCCTGGCTGTGTTTTGATCCTTATGTGTCTCATAAAATAAAAGTAAATAAACAAAATACAATGAAATAAAGCAGAGGAGAATCAAATTAACTCACTGGAACACTGGAGCTATATTAAATTGTTTTTTTTGTCTGTCGTTCTCTTTTAGTCCAGCGACAGTGATTCCTGACCCAAGATGCCTCGTAGACTATACAGGAGAGTTGTTTATTTACTGCCTTTTAAAAGGGTCTCTTGGGTGTTTTTGAGGGTCAGGACTTAAAGCCACTGAGCTTTTATCACAGACAGAAACAAGCGCCTTCCTCAGCGGGTCACAGAACTCACATATTGCAGAAAATAGTTTTTTCTTCTTCCCGAATAGTTGAATAATAATCAATCCAAATACATTTGGTATGAAATCATCATGTATACTGAAAACAAAAACCTTTTTAAAAATCAAGATGTTTAACCATTAATGATGTTTTGTCCTTGGGTTTATTTATTGCAATAGGATAATTAAATAAGGCACTTAAACAAACGCGTTCATTCATTATTTTAATAACTGTAACATAAGACAAAGCTTCCTACTTCATAATTAACCGTAATTATTTATTTATTTTTCTGCTCTAGATACCCTTTTTAGCGCTAATAGGATGAAGGAAAAATATCCTCTCACTAAAAGCACATCCAGTGACTGCATGTTAAGTAGTCGTGTTTTACTCTAAATTAAACAATTAAGTCAATTATAGATGAGTTGTGGTGTAATTAGAGGACAGTGTCTACTGTTTAACAGGCCTTTTAGCCGCCTGCAGCGTCAAACCAGCCCCAATAAGATTATTGATTCTGTATTGTATTTGTCTCCGTCTCTCCCCCGAAAGAATAAATAAAGTAAAGGAGAAAACAGGCTTGAGTAAGGGATAAAGAAGAAGTGTTCAGAACGCCTGCGGTCGTGTTGAGTGACAAGACCTACGACGGCCTCCGCTGTCCATCTGGGGAGCGAGATACTTGGCAGCCGGTGGTTTGTGGGGGTTTAGGACGGTTGCAAATAGAAAGGTTCCAACTGCTTATGGAACCATCTCTTGAACATAATTAATCAGATGAAAATAAAAGTAGGAAAAAAAAGGAAAGACCTTTTCATTTTCCAACTCACCAGTGAGGTCTCTGCCAACCCCGAGTGCCAGACCATCTTTAATCCAAAGGACGATTCCATGGTAACCAGGGATGGCGCAGGGTAACGTCACAGGCTGTCCAGCAACCACCACAAGGTCTTGGGGCTCCTTGGAAAACATGGCCTTCACCCCTGCCGAAGACAAACAATCATAATGTTAGGATGGAGCCATAATCCACGCTGGTAAACAATACCACAGATGGGAGTCATTAGCTCGGTGCTGGGTGATGCATCTTTCATGAGCATGTTGGAATATTTTCACAACGTTTTTCATTTCATTTCTGCAGTATATTGAGAATAAAACCACGGTATACTGTATTTTAAAATGGAAAGATAAAAGACGCATTGCAGAGTATTACTAAAGAGCCTTATACTACAAAGAATCACTAAGTAATACTATGAAGAATCGCTGAATAATACTATGAAGAATCACTGATTAATACCACAAAGATTCACTGAGTAATAATACAAATAATCACTGAGTAATACTACAAAGAATCACTAATGAATACTACAAAGAATCAATCACTGAGGAATACTACAAAGAATCACTGAGTAACACTACAAAGAATCACTAATTAATACTACAAAGAATCACCGAGTAATAGTACAAAGAATCACTAATTAATACTACAAAGAATCACCGAGTAATAGTACAAAGAATCACTAATTAATACAACAAAGAATCACTAAGGAATACTACAAAGAATCACTGAGTAATAATACAAAGAATCACTGAGTAATACTACAAAGAATCACTGAGTAATGCTACGAAGCATTGCAGAGTAATACTACCAAGCATCGCAGAGTAATACTACCAAGCATTGTGCAGTAATACTAGGAAGCCTTGCAGAGTAATACCAGGATGCCTGGCAAAAGAAAATTAAGAAGCATCGCTGAGTAATACTACGAAAACATTGCTAAGCAATACTACGATGCATCGCCTAGTAATACTAGGAAGCCTTGCAGAGTAATATTAGGATGCCTGGTGGAGTAATTTAATGAAGCATCGCTGAGTTATACTACAAAGCATTGCTGTGTAATACTAAGAAGCCTCACGGAATAATATTACATACTACATTGCATTGGGGAGTAATAGTACAAACTACAAAGCATGGCAGAATAGTACTACAGAGCGTTGCTGAGTAATACCTAGTAGCGTCACGAAATAATACAGATTATAAAGTTAGAGAGAATAACAGCGTAATGCTAAGGAGACCTACCAAGTACTAGTACAAATCCTTGCAGATTAATACTCCTACACCTTGGACTTGTTTAGTAATACTGCAGAACAAGGTGGAGCCAATTAATTCATAAAGTGTACAGGTTATAAGGTCGAACTGTGTTTTTGAGAAAATTAAAGGATGTTAAATCCGGGTTACATTTTATTTAAAAAATTCTGTTTTTTCAGACCTTTCTGACTATTTTCTTTGAACTTTATGGTTCCTTAAGTTATTTTCAAGCTTATAAATAAATCACGAAAGAAAAGGCATTGTATTATTCAGAGTTAAATCAGGTTAACTATTAAGTGAGCTTTTACATGAACTGGAGTGTGATTTAAACAGCCTGGATCCACACAAACCTTGACATGAAATGAAAAATGAATGTGCGAAGACTGTAGCGAACACGTGCTAACACCAAGGTGTGAGTGAAGGAGAGACATCCAAGCAGACGTCCATTAGCACCGCACTTGATTCATTTATGAGGGATGCCACCACTGGCATGGACGAAAAAAAGAGTAAAATCCCACAGAAAGCATGATCTGATCCAAGAGTGGTCGGCGGCCACACATCCCCACACCCGTGTTCCTCGACCGTACACGTCCTATTAGCACCAATCTGCTGTCACACGGTACATGTGGTGAGTGGACTCCATTAGAGGTGGAGCGGGTGCTAATAGAGCGGTCGCAGAAATGGAAAAAAAGGTGGTGGGCTGTGAAGGTTTTTCCCTTTTTTTAGTTTTTTCATTATAGCAAAGCCCTTCCAGTAGTTATCAGACACTAGTTTTAATGTGGTACACCGCCCTCAAAAATCTGTCAAAATGTTGGTACCTAAAAGGCTTACTCCGCGAGTATTACTCCGTGGGTCACTGGAGTATTACTCCGCGAGTCATTGGAGTTTTACCCCGGGAGTCACTGGAGTATTACTCCGAGAGTCACTGGAGTTTTACCCCGGGAGTCTCTGGAGTATTACTCCGTGGGTCACTGGAGTATTATTCCGCGGGTCACTGGAGTATTACTCCGCGAGTCACTGGAGTTTTACTCCATGAGTCACTGGAGTATTACTCAGCGGGTCACTGGAGTATTACTCCGCGAGTCACTGGAGTATTACTCCATGAGTCACTGGAGTATTACTTCGCGAGTCACTGGAGTATTACTCCGCGAGTCACTGGAGTATTACTTCGCGAGTCACTGGAGTATTACTCCGCGAGTCACTAAAGTTTTACTCCATGAGTCACTGTAGTATAACTCCGCGAGTCACTGGAGTATTACTCCGCGAGTCACTAGAGTTTTACTCCATGAGTCACTGTAGTATAACTCCGCGAGTCACTGGAGTATTACTCCGCCAGTCACTAGAGTTTTACTCCATGAGTCACTGGAGTATTACTCCGCGAGTCATTGGAGTTTTACCCCGGGAGTCACTGGAGTATTACTCCGAGAGTCACTGGAGTTTTACCCCGGGAGTCTCTGGAGTATTACTCCGTGGGTCACTGGAGTATTATTCCGCGGGTCACTGGAGTATTACTCCGCGAGTCACTGGAGTTTTACTCCATGAGTCACTGGAGTATTACTCCGCGAGTCACTGGAGTATTACTCCGCGAGTCACTGGAGTATTACTTCGCGAGTCACTGGAGTATTACTCCGCGAGTCACTGGAGTATTACTCTGCGAGTCACTAGAGTTTTACTCCATGAGTCACTGTAGCATTATCCTCGACCGTACACGCCCTATTAGCACCAATCTGCTGTCACACGGTACATGTGGTGAGTGGACTCCATTAGAGGTGGAGCGGGTGCTAATAGAGCGGTCGCAGAAATGGAAAAAAGGTGGTGGGCTGTGAAGGTTTTTCCCTTATTTTTTCGCTCAGAGTGGGATAAACAGTGACAGGCCGCCCGTCATCGCGGCGCACATGCGTCCGGACATATGCAGAGACAGAAACTTTCACTCCGATTCGGGATCAGTGGAGATTTATAACTGTCGCTTGGCTGACAGTTTTCTTCAAACTTATTTTCGCTGCCGGGCTGATGGATAGCCGAGCCCGGACATTCCGGTGACTGAGTGTTTTCATCAGTCAACCAAAGCCGGCGCCGCCGTTTACTTCAATCGCTCAAAGAAATTCCAGATTATTTTAAATGCCTCTCATTCATATTCCCGTGGTCTGCGGTTGATGCACAAGACTAGACTCGGGCAGATGCATGTGTACCAGAAGAAGAAGTGCCGCGCATACTAACAAGAACACGCACAATCTGGAATCCTCCGACCGAATCATATGCAAATAAAATGCTGATGGAAGGATAACTGGTTGTAAATTACAATAATAAGCAGAGCGTGTTTTCGTTTTACCGCGTCTTTATATCACGCCACAGTCCTCGTGTGCGGCGCTCGGGCTTTTGTTCAGTATTCAAGTGGAGACTCTTAAACAAACGCAGAGAAAGGATCGATGAACCTTCTCGTGTAACCAACGTCGTTGAAGGAAAACACAGATGAACGTCGATTAAATAATACTCGCGTGATGGATGCATACATGCAGATTCTCCAAAGGTCATTGTGTCAGAATACGACACTTGTATATTAGTGTATGTTAGAAAATATTGATACTGTGATATATATCGCAATATATATATATATATATATATATATATTTTTTTTTTTGTATCGATATTTGTTTTATTATTTTACCTTAGTGATGTGTGGTTTACAGTTCAATAGATATGTTAATAAAATAATTTGATTAACAATTAGCATCCAACTATTATTATATTCATTTATATATATATATATATATATATATATATATATATATATATATATATATATATATATATATAAAATTTGTATTGAGGTTGATGCCATTTAACCTCCAGCCTCTAGATGGCAGCAGTCATTATGTCCCCTACAGCTAAAGGAATAATAAAATACAACACTTTCCCGGTGATGACTGAGGACGAGAGGATACAATGATTCCAGCAGCTTTTATGGCTGATATTTGAACATATTTTGGTTTAAAAAAAAAATTAAAGCAGTTATGACTTCGTCAAGAGTCATGTGGTGTGTAAGTACTAGACAATACTACACATATATACTTTTTACTACACTATCACAACACCAGAGTCAAGTACTGGACACTACTACAAATATATACTTGTTACTACACTATCACAACACCAGAGTCAAGTACTGGACAATACTACACATATATACTTGTTACTACACTATCACAACACCAGAGTCAAATACTGGACAATACTACACATATATACTTGTTACTACACTATCACAACACCAGAGTCAAGTACTGGACAATACTACACATTTATACTTGTTACTACACTATCACAACACCAGAGTCAAGTACTGGACAATACTACACATATATACTTGCTACTACACTATCACAACACCAGAGTCAAGTACTGGACAATACTACAAATATACACACACCCTGAAGTGGACTTTGAATGGTCTAGTGATTGATTAGACTTGTTGTTTGACGTGTAAACTTACAGCACTTTATATAATCTGCTGTCTATTATATATATATATATATATATATATATATATATATATATATATATATATACATATATATATATATATAGAATTCCGTCAGAATTCCAATCTTTACTTGTAGGATTCCAGGTCCTACTGGATTCCAATCTGTACTGTGACATATACATTTATACTATACAAGACTTGCCCTTCAAACTGAGACGACTATTGAACGCTCACTGAGTTCCACACGTGTAGCTTATCTTCTCTCGTCAGCACACAGACGAAGCCCACTAGCATACAGACAGATATTCAACAGATCTTCTGGCGCGTCATGGAAAAACAGTGCAAACACCGGGGAATCTTGTATCTGCTCAGTCGTGGCTGATACAATCAGATAGTTCACCGTGTCCTGTAATTGATTTAGTGCTCTGGAAGGATCTTCTCTCTTGGCAGCAGTGATGCCTTAACGCTTCCAAATACAGCTCCACTATCCTGTCAACCTGCCTTGCTAGATACAAGTCCAAGGCTTGGCCGCTCTCTACCTGAAGGAACAGCATTGATGCTTTGTTTGTTAATCTATTAAAAGAGCTGGGATGTATTCAAGGACCTAATAGGTATGACTGGTAGACACTGAAATTAGGGGTTTGTTTACAATGTTTTCTACAAGTGTAGTCGAGGCTTGTAACCATTGTGTAACTGGTAATAAAATAGATATTTATGATCTTTGATATGTCATCTTTCTATCGCAGTTGCACTATATAATCACTGGTTATGTATCCATTAAAACATATTTTAATCCCATTACAGCAAAGCCCTTCCAGTAGCTTCCAGCCAATAGTTTTAATGTGGTACACAGCCCTCGAAAATCTGTCAAAATGTTGGTACCTAAAAGGCTTACTCTGCGAGTCACTGGGACTTACTCGGTGAGTCACTGTAGTATTACTCCGTGAGTCACTGGAGTATTACTCCGTGAGTCACTGGAGTATTACTCCGAGAGTCACTGGAGTTTTACACCGGGAGTCACTGGAGTATTACTCCGAGAGTCACTGGAGTATTACTCCGCGAGTCACTGGAGTATTACTCTGCGAGTCACTGGAGTATTACTCTGCGAGTCACTGGAGTATTACTCCGAGAGTCACTGGAGTATTACTCCAGGGGTCACTGGAGTATTACTCCGCGAGTCACTGGAGTATTACTCTGCGAGTCACTGGAGTATTACTCCGATAGTCACTGGAGTATTACTCCGATAGTCACTGGAGTATTACTCCGATAGTCACTGGAGTATTACTCCACAAGTCACTGGACTATTACTCTGTGAGACTGCATAGTAATTCACTGTGAATTAACACTACAAAGGCTCACTATGTAATTTTAAAAACCTGCATAAGTACATTAATCACTTATGTATGAATACAAATGTTTTACCTGTCGTATTATTAACAATCCTTTATAAAAGCTTGTGAGTCGTTTATGTTAATTTTTCAAAAATGTATTCACACCAGTCTCCCACGTCACATGACCAACACACACGCGCCTCACTGGTCGACAACAGCTCAACATCACTGGCAGAAATGAAAATATTGGTAAAACAAAAAACCTGCTTAAACAGTTTTTGACGTGTCACCTGTGTAACTTTTGACAGCATAGACGTCGAAAGAACACACTGGGGTTCAACATCTTCAGTCACAGGTAGACGTGGAAGTGTGTCGCCTCTGATTGCGAGAGCTAATTAAAATCCGTCGGCGCTCGTGACACCTGCTCGCTCTCGTCACTCCAGTAGTTAAAGATTGACCCGAAGCTTCATTTAAAGCCTGACTGGGTCACAAACGCAGCAGCTCCGGTGGAAGAATCGAAGCCACGTGTTGATGAGGCTCACGTCGAGGTGGCTTCACTCCTTCGTCACGAGGTTCATCTTTTTCACAGCTGCCGGATCCATCCTCCGGCAGGCATCGTCATGACGATGAGGAAGATATCGAGCCACCTTTTCACGATTTTTTTCTTCTATCCTCTGCCAAGTGTATCGTCGCTGAAGACTGACACGACACCATCGTGAAGTAACGAATGCTCAGCATGAATTCAATCTGCTGATTCTGAAAATAACACTGAATAATGATCAACACTCAGAGTTAAACGAAAAATAATAAAAAACAAATAAAGTCTGTCTAGACGTGATAAAAAAATGAAAACTGTCAGGTGTGTGGGCACTTTCAGAGCCAGAGACCTTTAGCCTGTCGCTGTAGACGCTAGACAGGGACGTGGGTGCGTTTAATAAATGCAGAATTATCATTTTTTTTACTTTCCGACAGTTTTTTTCTCCGTCTAGTCGCATTTATGTCTCGATATGTTAGACAAGTGGAGAACTTGTCGCGCTCGTGCTCACTGATGAATTGACGAAACAGCATTGAAAAGTCATTTACGACCATTTTAAGAAATGTTTGCAGTGAAACATATGAAGTACTATTACATCACAGTTAGGCCTGTGAATACTGCAACACTTAACTTAATATGTCAACATTGAACATGGTTTGGATCTGAACGACATGTTTTTTAAGGTAATGTTTTACTATAAGTAATTGGTTTGCAGTTTTTTGTTTATACTATAGTACACACGTCTATTGTATATTACATAAAAATGTTTTTATTAACTGTGATGTGTGACTCTATTGTATCATCAGTGTGTGTGTGTGTTGTTGTGATGTGCGACTCTATTGTATCATTAGTGTGTGTGTGTTGTTGTGATGTGTGACTCTATTGTATCATCAGTGTGTGTTGTTGTGGTGTGTGACTATATTGTATCATCAGTGTATGTGTGTGTTGTTGTGATGTGTGACTCTATTGTATCATCAGTGTGTGTGTGTTGTTGTGATGTGTGACTCTATTGTATCATCAGTGTGTGTTTGTACAAAACTGTCTTTTCATTGAAATATTAACATTAGAAAATGATCTTAAGCTGAAAATCTTGTTGATCATAGCCACACCCACTCTGCTGTGATTGGTCAAGCATGAACATTGGTCACTGCGCGTCATCAATCCCTGAAGTCTCCAAGTCTCTAATACATGTATTAAATATTTCATTTTGCAACGATTTTACCCCTTGAACGATTCTCCAAATCCCCTCAAGTAATTTTTTTTGGGGGGGGGGTTTAGATCACCAGTATTTCATTAAACACATTATGTCTAATGAATTTACCTAATTTCTCATATAATTTTAGATCAAAGTAGCAGCAAAATAAAAAAAAACATGTTCCCACCCTGTGAACCATCAAATGCTGTTATTTCAATTTTAATGATTTGTTTACCGTTGGACAGCTGATGCGTTTCCGCAAACTCCAGCACTATTTTCCCATCAGCCCTAACTGCTCCCAATTCCAACGCTTGCTTCCAAGCCAATCATGCCAGGAAATTACTGTTACAGATACACATGCAGCCAACTTCTGAGAAATAATCAGCATTCCGTTCGTGCGCCTCCTGGCCACCCGACACCCGACGCCGTGCCCAGGATCATTATCCCAAATATTACTCTGCTGGCCTCGCTCTTCTAATTCGACAATTTGCAAACAAAGGGCGGTCTGAGAATTAAAGGTTGATGGAAGAAGACCTTTCTTTCTCAGTATAGGCTTGTTGTGAATACATTGACGCGACAAAATGACTACACTGGGCACATCAGCAGATTCTATGGATGAATAAACCTAATTATTCAACCAGGGATTGTAGAATATTGTACTTTAAGCTTTCTTACGACACAATCTTCATCATCATCAAATGAACAAAAACTATGAAGTGAAGTTATTTATTCCTAAGCACTTAAAAATATTTTTCCTTCTTTAAAAATGTTTTCTCAGTTTGTGTTGAACTTTAGATATAAAAGCTTTTATTTTAAACCTAGGAGTGAGATAACTCTTGATAAACATTCACCGTCTGCTGGTTTTAAATGTCATCAATTACGGTGTATAAAATATATGGAGTTTATAATCCATGTGTTTCTGTCTCCTCGTCTAGACTATTGTAACAGTTTATTTTGTGTCTGAACAACAAGGATGTGTCTCGCCTGCAGTTCATACAAAACTCTGCAGCCAGAATTCTGAGTCGCTCTAGTAGAACTCACATTTTTCCGATCCTTCAAACTCTTCATTAGTTTCTTTCGGGATCATTTTATCATCTGTGTTTGATGATCTACTGACTCCTTCAAGAAACATCTGTGTTTGATGATCTACTGACTCCTTCATGAAACATCTGTGTTTGATGATCTACTGACTCCTTCAAGAAACATCTGTGTTTGATGATCTACTGACTCCTTCAAGAAACATCTGTGTTTGATGATCTACTGACTCCTTCAAGAAACATCTTATTTGTGCTTTTCCTTGATTCTCTGAGACTCCTGTGTTGTTCTCAGTATTATCTTGACCTTTTAAGTATATATTTTATTGAGTATTGTTTTGATTGTTTAAGCGCTTTGTGACCCTGGTCTAGAAAAGCGCTATATAACTATAACTTACTTACTTACACATGTATTGTTTACAGATGTTTACAAGTCATTAACCGTTATGACATTTACCCTCATTTGCTGCCCTTTTGTTCATTCATTTTGCCCATTATTTTCTGCTGTATTTTAATATATTGATGCAGATTAAAATGTGTTGCAAAAAGTGAAAGAACGGCAGCTTCATCGGATAAATAACGTCAGTATTACTCATTACAAGGTTGTAATACGAGGGATTTGTTAGTATTTTTTCCACACACAAATCTTTGTAATTGGTGTAAATAAGGAGTTAACAAACTGGTAAACCAGAGAAGTCTTTGCAAGATCCTTTTTTTAAAGAAAAATGACACCATCCTTCCACCAATTAGAAATGACTAAACCTCCTCTGAGCCGTGTTAAATCGCGTTGTTAAATGTAAGCAGGATTCACAGAAGCCGGCCTGTGTCATCACACCAACCCTCCTGACCTCCTCCCTGAGCCCCATCATCGCCGCTGCTTACAGCGACAAATGTTTTTGTGCTCCTTCCAGAACCTCATTAGTCATAAGCCACGGCGCCGGCACGCATTCTTCAATTCTCACCATAGGTCTAATGACCGTGATTTGTGCCCTTTAATTATCGTCATCATCATCACTCATTTGACAGTGTCAGTGAAGCATGCCCAGGAAAGATTCACTCATCCATTTCCAAGATGGACGCCAACGGCACGAGTGTTGCCACTGGTGACATGACTCGCGTCCAATCACGAGGGGGAAAATAATTCCGGTAATTGAAACGAGTTTGTGTTATTCGTCGTGAAATATCTCCTGATACATTTGGAATCATAAAGATGGTTGAGTGAGAAGTTGTTTCAAAACCATCAAACCCAAACACCAGACAAATAGTATCTTACAAGTATTTTTTTTTGACAAATAAACGTTTGAGGAAACGTCTGTTGGCAAAAAAATCACTCAAAGAATGAAGATTCAAATTGTAGATTTAGATAATGGATCTAATTCTCTCAGTTTTCCATAAGTACCATCTCGATCAGGAGTGTCCAAACTTTATGTTATCTCTGGGTCAAGGTTACCCAAAGGCCTGAAAACAAATGTGTTTGCGGTAGCCCTTCAGGTCAAAGTGAGACGACCTTCACCACAGCATTGTTATGGCCTTTGACCCTGAGATAACCCGAGGGTTAAAAGCAAGATATTTGATGGAGTAGAAACAATCAGCCAATTCAGAAGTTTGAAATAAAAGGTTCTATATCTTGACGAAAATTAAGAAATTCTTCCCGAACTGACCAGAAGAAACCTTTTCAGTATTAAGGAATAAGAATCGCTTCACTTAGTTTTTTTTTTTTTTACAATTAGTATCTTAAAAATAGTGTCTGTGACAGGTAAACAGTTTTTATTTTTATGATTAAAAAACGTGTATCTTGGGTAACGAGAAGATTTTAAAAGCGTGTCGTGTCACTTTAGCTATTTAGATGAAAAGGTTCTTGTCTGGAATTAATCAAATTTGGTTCTTCAACTGTTTCTTTATTACATTATTCATAGAAAACATCAAATACATTCTTTGTATTCATCTTTATTTTCTAATGAATCTTGTTGAACCCTTTCGTGCATCAAAAAGACTTAAATGCATCTTTTTGCAAAAATAAATGAATAGACACAATAAAACACCTAAATCTTCAACCAGATTCAGTCAAAATAATCACCACTTTGTTTCTTCAAGGACAGAATGTCTGCAGACAAGAAAGAAAAACTCATTGTAGCGAGATGGGTGAAAAAACATCATAAGAACAGTCGCTTCATCTTTTTTTCTTAACGCAAGCTAAATTTACAACACGGAGGATAAGATGTGTCCAAAGATAATTAAATCAATGTTCATTCCCTTTTCCATTATCACATCATTTAATGTAGATTTTACAAGGGACATTGAGCTAATTTCCTATTTCACAGTCCACGGTAGCTTTAGTTCCTCCACCGCAGCGACTTAAATCTCCCTCAGACGCCAACGAAACCAACAAGACTCGTGAGAGAAAAACATGGACATTTGAATCGAAACCTGTACAAGAAATTAATGTTTCAATTATTTTAACTTGTCCAGCTGCTAAAAGAACACGGCGGATAATTGAACAAGACACAAGCTGTGTCTCAAATCACACTTCTCTTAGTGCACTGGTTAGTGTGCATCAGGATAGTGTACGTACTAACTAGTAACTAATCCTCCACATATAGTATCACTGTGTGAAATCAAACTCTGCTGCTACACACTAACAGGAAATGACGCAACAGTTTCTTCTTCTACTACTATTTAACGATGATTTCAAGCAGCCGTAGGAACACTATCACTGATACCATCATAGCTGTGTCTCAAATCTCATACTTGTGTACTTAAACTTAGTATTTTTAGTGCATAAGTGCGTCTCAATTCTTAGAATGTAAATGTAGTGCTCCATACACACTGAACTTTCACTAAAACACACACAAAACTGAGTATGGATCGATGGACACTTTCTACACTAAACAACTCCATCTTATTCTATTCTATTTGTTCAGGTTTTTCCTTGATTTTCTGGAACTCCTGTTGTGTTATCAGTTTTATCTTGACCTTTAAAGTATATACTTTATTGAGTATTGTTTTGATTGTTTAAGTGCTTTGTGACCCTGGTCTGGAAAAGCGCTATATAAATAAAAATTACTTACTTACTTACTTACTTATTGTAACGGAAGTTACGTCACATATATATATTATATATTTTCATATATTTACGTCTTCGCTGCTGATACCGTCGTAAATATCTTGGCAATATTTCTCATATTTCTTGAAACCAAACGTGCTGCCAGCAGGTGGCGATAGTGTTCCTACAGCTGGTTGAAATCATCCTTAAATAGTAGTAGAAGAAGAAGCTGTTGCGTCATTTCCTGTTAGTGTGTAGCAGCAGAGTTTGATTTGAGACATACTATCTGTGGAGGATTAGTTACTAGTTAGTACGTACACTATCCTGATGATACTAACTTCTAGTATACTAAGAGAAGTATGTTTGACACATACTATCTGTGGAGGATTAGTTACTAGTTAGTACGTACACTATCCTGATGATACTAACTTCTAGTATACTAAGAGAAGTATGTTTGAGACATACTATCTGTGGAGAATTAGTTACTAGTTAGTACGTACACTATCCTGATGATACTAACTTCTAGGATACTAAGAGAAGTATGTTTGAGACATACTATCTGTGGAGGATTAGTTACTAGTTAGTACGTACACTATCCTGATGATACTAACTTCTAGTGTACTAAGAGAAGTATGTTTGAGACATACTATCTGTGGAGGATTAGTTACTAGTTAGTACGTACACTATCCTGATGATACTAACTTCTAGTATACTAAGAGAAGTATGTTTGAGACATACTATCTGTGGAGGATTAGTTACTAGTTAGTACGTACACTATCCTGATGATACTAACTTCTAGTATACTAAGAGAAGTATGTTTGAGACATACTATCTGTGGAGGATTAGTTACTAGTTAGTACGTACACTATCCTGATGATACTAACTTCTAGTATACTAAGAGAAGTATGTTTGAGACATACTATCTGTGGAGGATTAGTTACTAGTTAGTACGTACACTATCCTGATGATACTAACTTCTAGTATACTAAGAGAAGTATGTTTGAGACATACTATCTGTGGAGGATTAGTTACTAGTTAGTACGTACACTAACCTGATGATACTAACCAGTGCACTAAGAGAAGTGACTTGAGACACTGCACATGTGTGCTTTTCAAAGCCCATCACGTCAACTGTATCTGAGGGAATGCAAATGTCTGAAGAGTGGAAACATGAGTGTAGCAGGAAGACTCCGTACGTACGCCCTCCCTCGCTCTCTGCATTAGTGGAGCACGACAGTTGCCAAGGCACAATCAAGACGAATCGCCTCGGATCACGACTATAAATTACAAATGGCAACAGCAGGAAGACCCTGCAGGCGTGCGCTTCATCATTAGCCGCGCGGCCAGAAAAGAAGTGAGATTTCATGGACATTGATGTCTGGAATATCAGAGGCCACGACTGGTTTATTAAATATCTCCGGGGCTGATTTATGAGTCTTCTCCGGCGGCTGGGTGGAGTCCAAAGGTCAGCTGCTATGTAGAGGAGATTCTTGTCATCATTCGGCGTTTTCTGTCGACAAACAAGCCTCCTTCGACGTACACACTGATGAGGGTCGTCGATGGTGTGTGTGTGTGTGTGTGTAGTGGGGTTGGCCTTGTTCTTGCAAACCCACAACTTGACCACTGATTATAATTACTCGCATCAACCAGCTGCTCCGGTGGGTTGGTTTCCAAGGTAACTACGGTTCAAAGAGAACAGCTCAAATATTCCGGTTAACATAAAAGTGAGCGCGGACCGTATAACGCTCCTCCTGTGGCGGGTATTGATTAAAAAAATAAAGTCTGGGGAAACGGAGCGACTCACTTTTCAAGCACTTTTTTTTTAAGCGCACACTTTTTGCATAATGGGGCGCCGCCACATAAAAGAGATGCAAATGAGCGGGGAGTAATGGAGGAGAGGAGTCTGGGAGTTCAGATGCCGCCTGATTGAGAAGGAGACCCTCTGCCGCCGCCGCCGCCTCTTGTTTCGCCTGCTTTGTTAACTTTGACAAATTCATGGCTTCCCACCTCTTAAGCGATCTCGTCGTTGGAGTGTTTGTTTTGAGCGCTCGAGGGCAGCGCGGCTATAGTCTCCGTTGACATGTAAACACTTCACACTGACATAATGTGGGGGGAGAGCGGATGATTTGCACTGGGCTAATGTGCCGGTTCTCCACGGAGGACCCCTGGAAGGATCCCGCGTGGAGATTGATAATATTCATTAACGACGACGTTACGCACTCAGGTGGCTCCGTGAGAAAACTGGCTGAGGTCACATTTTCTACTTGTTCTTCCTCTCGCTAGAACAAAACTTTCAGGAGCCTTTTGTCCAGTGTTTTTGCACAGTGTCAAAGTAGGACGTGTGCGTTTCCTGTCGAGCCTCTGAGCCCTTGTTTCTGCCCAAGAAAACAATAAGATCTAGAACAAGATCAAAGTCCTCAGAAATATAAAGCTGGAAGATTTGTACCGGTGTGAGCCGACGCCTTCACCGAGACAGTGACAATGAGATTCACCGGTTCTGTTCTCCCGACTCGTCTATTGCATATACATATATATAAATACATATATATTCGTTTTTCCCACATGAAACAAAAGGTGTTTCTGAGAGTGTTATATCTCACCTTCATCGTAAAGGGAAGTCACTCACTGCTCGTTTCCATTTACAGGTTCTGAGCTCTTTTGTTTGCTACAACCTCCCAGGGATGTGTGTTGGTTAGTAAGTAAGTAAGTAATATTTGTAGATCGCCCTTCCAGACCAGGGTCACAAAGCGCTTAAACAATCAAACCAATACTCAATAAAGTACATACTTTAAAGGTCAAGAAAATACTGAGAACAACACAGGAGTTCCAGAAAATCAAGGAAAAGCCTGCATGAATAAAAACTTGAGATGAGATGTTTTTTATGAAAATAGAGAAACAATTTAATAAGAAAACCTTTAAAAAACTGATAAACAACAACTCACCAGCGATACTGATCTACAGCTCGAAGTTATTCCACGTGGACTGAAGCAAACTTTCACGAATACTTTATCGATGATTGTTATTCATATAAAGTTGAAACACAAACACATTTAATCATAAAAAAAATAGGAAAACACAATAGATTTCCAAACCTACTCAGAATAACTCATGTGTTGCAGAAGATAAAACATGATTCTACTTCATATTGTTGTAGAAAAAATGTATTTTAAAATACTTGATGATGACTTGCTGTAATGTTGCTTTTTCTTATAAATATTTCTAACCATTATGTTTAGTTTTAAGGCTTTTTTTTGTCATTGAATCATTGAACTATACATTTAAACACACAGTATGTAAATATGTGGCGAGCAGACATATTGAGTGAATAACTGTCTGATGAAATTAACTCTTGGTATTAATCACTGTTGATGTAGGATTAATTAAACGACAGCCATGATGCTTCAATGGCAGCGAAACTAATGCCGTGAATTAATCAAATGTTTTTGGATTTATGATTCAATAACCGAGCTCGTCTGCTGTCAAATGTTGATTCATTTTATCTGCTTTTTAAAATGCATCAACATTCAGTCGACAAATTATGCTGTGATTTGTGGAAGAGTTGCTCAAATACCAGACATTGCCTGGCTTTTAAAAAACACATTTAGAAAACATGATTGAACGTAACTCGGGAATAACAGAAGAGACAATGGGAGTAAATCCAGGTTGATGATGCACTGTGAGCTAGAAATCTACCTTATTATATAATTATAAGTATGTATACATTTAATTTATTTAAATTGTAAATTGGACCTATTGACATTTTCAAGGTTCTACGTACCTTTAGAACTTTTTACAATTGGACAAAAAGATATAGCAGTGTCATTATTGTACTGTATTAAAATGATTGATTTATTAATTTATTTCTATAAAGAAGTTTTTATTTATTTTTCTTTTAAGAAAAAGAATTTAGCATAAAGTTTGTACTTTATTTATACTATTTTTAAACATTCATTCATTTTCTACCACTTTATCCCTTGTGGGGGTCGCGGGAGACTGGAGTCTATCCCAGTATCATAGGGTGAGAGGCAGGGGACACCCTGGACAGGACGCCAGTCTGTCTCAGGACACACAAAGACAGACAACCATTCACACACACACTCATGCCTACAGACAATTTCCCCAAAGTTCTCAATCAACCTCTGTATGTTTTTGGACTGAGGGAGGAAACCGGAGTGTCCGGAGTAAACCCACGCAACACCTGGAGAACATACGAACTCCTATTTAATACGTATTTAATATAATTTAAAAATGTCAATGCTTTTTTACACACTTGATTTGATACTTGACAAATAAATAATTAAATTAAATTAAATTAAATTAAATTAAATTAAATTAAATTAAATTAAATTAAATTATTATTAAGAAAATGAATCCAAAGATTAAAAAAGTAATTGAAAAGGTTAATTAAACCATTCTTTATTTTCCGCAAATTGACGAATGTCATTGACATTTTGAAAATCTTCAGATTTACTTGTTTGTTATATATATAGATTACATTCAATCCAAATTGTACATATTTCTATTTTCATTTCCCTTCACCTGATCCAGTCGTCCTGCTTCACTGAGAGCTCGGTCAAAATAAGACATAAAGCTCAGACTCACACACTCTTTAATAAATCTATACGAGATTATGTCCTATTTTTTTCATCGTCCATGGCAACTGAACAATACGTTTCCATTTTTTAACGAGATAAAGATGTGGTAAAAACAATCTCCACTGTTACCTTCACGTAAAATGGTGCAATCATCACACGCTTTTTTTTTTTTTTCCAATCATTCCATTCTGTGCGCTCCTATTAAAGAGATGCCTTCAGTGGCGCTCCCTCTGACTCATAAAATCCCCATTTGACATCCTCCACGGTGGAGACATCCATTTTCCTCTCATCGCCTTCAAACTATTGGCTTCCCTCGGAGACGGCCTCGTCTCATTCTTCCTCGCTGGCTGCTGTGACATTGAAAGAGACCCCTAATCAAAACATTTGTCTTTCCTTCAGCTGCCGCTCAGACCGTTTGAATGAGAGCTGACACCGGAGGGAGACGAATTTGTCCCAATCAGGGCCTCATCTCCGTGTCACCGCCGGGCGAGTGTTTCATCTCGACAGGGCACTGATGAATCCACCACTTAGCCTTGATTTGAAGGAGCAGCTCGCCACTGCTAAAGTGCCAGGTTAAATCACAGCGTCGGTGGCTCAGCCAGGGCCGTCGCCGCAAATGGCTTCACCATAAATGCTCATAAATGTTGCAGATGCAGTGGCGGCGTGGCGGGTGACAGGTGGAGCAGGTTAAATAAAGACTGGAGGAACTAGTCAATGCATATACGGGTCCATCACATGCATGTAGAAATCTTCTTTTAAATAAATAGATTTGCTTGAGGACTAGGCTCAGGACAGATATTTCAAAATTTAAAGTATTATCAATTTGTATTTATTAAGTTATTTTTACACTGAGCTAACAGGGTGAATCTATGGAAGTATATCAGTGCCAGCATAATATTGAATTAATTAATTTAATCTTTTCAAGCATTGATATTTGTCTTTAATATTTTCTATGTTGAAAGGTTAACATTTCTTTTCATCGAATAATTCAATTAAATCATTTCTATATTGACTTTTTTTTTTTTTTTAATATGATTTAATTACAAATCAAAATGTTTTGAAAATATTTTTTTACAGATATAGTTTGATTTTCTAATTCCAATAATTAAAAACTACATTTTCCAAGTTCCATTTATATATATATTTAGCCTTTTAAATATGATAATGTATAATGTATAAAAAATAGTGTTGAAGGTCAATACTGATTTGAAAATATACATTTTAAACAATATTGAATTTAGACATTTTATTTTTGAATTACTGGAAATTGAATAACAAATGCTCATAAATGTTGCAGATGCAGTGGCGGCGTGGCGGGTGACAGGTGGAGCAGGTTAAATAAAGACTGGAGGAACTAGTCAATGCATATACGGGTCCATCACATGCATGTAGAAATCTTCTTTTAAATAAATAGATTTGCTTGAGAACTAGGCTTAGGACAGATATTTCAAAATATAAAGTATTATCAATTTATATTTATTAATTTATTTTTATATGGAGCTAACAGGGCGAAAGTATATCAGTGCCATAATAATATTGAATTAATTAATTTAATCTTTTCAAGCATTGATATTTGTCTTTAATATTTTCTATGTTGAAAGGTTAACATTTCTTTTCATCGAATAATTCAATTAAATCATTTCTATATTGACTTCTTTTTTTTTTTAATATGATTTAATTACAAATCAAAATGTTTTGAAAATATTCTTTTACAGATATAGTTTGATTTTCTAATTCCAATAATTAAAAACTACATTTTCCAAGTTCCATTTATATATATTTTTAGTCTTTTAAATATGATAATGTATAATGTATAAATAATAGTGTTGAAGGTCAATACTGATTTGAAAATATACATTTTAAACAATATTGAATTTAGACATTTTATTTTTGAATTACTGGAAATTGAATAACAAATGCTCATAAATGTTGCAGATGCAGTGGCGGCGTGGCGGGTGACAGGTGGAGCAGGTTAAATAAAGACTGGAGGAACTAGTCAATGCATATACGGGTCCATCACATGCATGTAGAAATCTTCTATTAAATAAATAGATTTGCTTGAGAACTAGGCTCAGGACAGATATTTCAAAATATAAAGTATTATCAATTTATATTTATTAATTTATTTTTATACGGAGCTAACAGGGCGAAAGTATATCAGTGCCATAATAATATTGAATTAATTAATTTAATCTTTTCAAGCATTGATATTTGTCTTTAATATTTTCTATGTTGAAAGGTTAACATTTCTTTTCATCGAATAATTCAATTAAATCATTTCTATATTGACTTTTTTTTTTTTTTTTTAATATGATTTAATTACAAATCAAAATGTTTTGAAAATATTTTTTTACAGATATAGTTTGATTTTCTAATTCCAATAATTAAAAACTACATTTTCCAAGTTCCATTTATATATATATTTAGTATTTTAAATGAAATATGATAATGTATAATGTATAAAATAATAGTGTTGAAGGTCAATACTGATTTGAAAATATACATTTTAAACAATATTGAATTTAGACATTTTATTTTTGAATTACTGGAAATTGAATAACAAATGCTCATAAATGTTGCAGATGCAGTGGCGGCGTGGCGGGTGACAGGTGGAGCAGGTTAAATAAAGACTGGAGGAACTAGTTAATGCATATACGGGTCCATCACATGCATGTAGAAATCTTCTTTTAAATAAATAGATTTGCTTGAGAACTAGGCTTAGGACAGATATTTCAAATTATAAAGTATTATCAATTTGTATTTATTAAGTTATTTTTACACTGAGCTAACATGGTGAATCTATGGAAGTATATCATAGCCATAATAATATTGAATTAATTAATTTAATCTTTTCAAGCATTGACATTTGTCTTTAATATTTTATATGTTGAAAGGTTAACATTTCTTTTCATCGAATAATTCAATTAAATCATTTCTATATTGACTTTTTTTTTTTTTTTAATATGATTTAATTACAAATCAAAATGTTTTGAAAATATTTTTTTACAGATATAGTTTGATTTTCTAATTCCAATAATTAAAAACTACATTTTCCAAGTTCCATTTATATATATATTTAGTCTTTTAAATATGATAATGTATAATGTATAAAAAAAATAGTGTTGAAGGTCAATACTGATTTGAAAATATACATTTTAAACAATATTGAATTTAGACATTTTATTTTTGAATTACTGGAAATTGAATAACAAATGCTCATAAATGTTGCAGATGCAGTGGCGGCGTGGCGGGTGACAGGTGGAGCAGGTTAAATAAAGACTGGAGGAACTAGTCAATGCATATACGGGTCCATCACATGCATGTAGAAATCTTCTTTTAAATAAATAGATTTGCTTGAGAACTAGGCTCAGGACAGATATTTCAAAATATAAAGTATTATCAATTTGTATTTATTAAGTTATTATTACACTGAGCTAACATGGTGAATCTATGGAAGTATATCAGTGCCATAATAATATTGAATTAATTAATTTAATCTTTTCAAGCATTGATATTTGTCTTTAATATTTTCTATGTTGAAAGGTTAACATTTATTTTCATCGAATAATTCAATTAAATCATTTCTATATTGACATTTTTTTATTTATTTTTTAATATGATTTAATTACAAATCAAAATGTTTTGAAAATATTTTTTTACAGATATAGTTTGATTTTCTAATTCCAATAATTAAAAACTACATTTTCCAAGTTCCATTTATATATATATTTAGCCTTTTAAATATGATAATGTATAATGTATAAAAATAGTGTTGAAGGTCAATACTGATTTGAAAATATACATTTTAAACAATATTGAATTTAGACATTTTATTTTTGAATTACTGGAAATTGAATAACAAATGCTCATAAATGTTGCAGATGCAGTGGCGGCGTGGCGGGTGACAGGTGGAGCAGGTTAAATAAAGACTGGAGGAACTAGTCAATGCATATACGGGTCCATCACATGCATGTAGAAATCTTCTTTTAAATAAATAGATTTGCTTGAGAACTAGGCTCAGGACAGATATTACAAAATATAAAGTATTATCAATTTGTATTTATTAAGTTATTTTTACACTGAGCTAACATGGTGAATCTATGGAAGTATATCAGTGCCAGCATAATATTGAATTAATTAATTTAATCTTTTCAAGCATTGATATTTGTCTTTAATATTTTCTATGTTGAAAGGTTAACATTTCTTTTCATCGAATAATTCAATTAAATCATTTCTATATTGACATTTTTCTTTTTTTTAATATGATTTAATTACAAATCAAAATGTTTTGAAAATATTCTTTTACAGATATAGTTTGATTTTCTAATTCCAATAATTAAAAACTACATTTTCCAAGTTCCATTTATATATATATTTTTAGTCTTTTAAATGAAATATGATAATGTATAATGTATAAAAAATAGTGTTGAAGGTCAATACTGATTTGAAAATATACATTTCAAACAATATTGAATTTAGACATTTTATTTTTGAATTACTGGAAATTGAATAACAAATGCTCATAAATGTTGCAGATGCAGTGGCGGCGTGGCGGGTGACAGGTGGAGCAGGTTAAATACTGGAGGAACTAGTCAATGCATATACGGGTCCATCACATGCATGTAGAAATCTTCTTTTAAATAAATAGATTTGCTTGAGAACTAGACTCAGGACAGATATTTCAAAATATAAAGTATTATCAATTTGTATTTATTAATTTATTTTTATACGGAGCTAACATGGTGAATCAATGGAAGTATATCAGTCCCAGCATAATATTGAATTAATTAATTTAATCTTTTCAAGCATTGATATTTGTTTTTAATATTTTCTATGTTGAAATGTGACAATTCTTTTCATTGTATAGTTTAATTAAATCATTTCTATGTTGACATTTTTTTTAAATCTGATTTAATTACAAATCCAAATGTTTTGAGTATTTTATACAGTTATAGTTTGATATTCTAATACCAATAATTAAAAAAATACATTTTCTAAAGTCCATATATATTTTTTTTGTTTTAATTGATTATGAAAATGTTGGTATAATAGTGTCAAAGGTCAATACTGAATTAAAAATATATCTTTTAAACAATATTGAATGAAGACATTTTATTTTTGAATTACTGGAATTACTTTATTGTTGCTGTATCTGTTTTTCTTTCTCCACTATAGTCTTACTTTAACTGTAAAGTGTCTTGAGATAACTTTGTTATGATCAGACACTTGAAATAAAATTGAATTGAATTAAACCTTTCAATATAGAAAGGATTGAATTATTTTTTTTTTTTCAAAGAATCTAATAAGTTAAAAACGACAACATTTCAATGAAAAGATGTTAAATCCATTCATTCTTCAAGTGCCACTGATCTACTTCCACACCACGATGTCACCAGAACGCGGCACTACAAGCAGGAAGCGGGGATTACAAAGGTGTGCTGGGCATCCCTGACAGGAGATAAGTGCTGGAAGTCGGATCCACATTAAGCCACACCTTCACTAAGTACCAGTCAAGACCAGAATAAGAGATCCATTTCAGCGCAGCAGCCGCCACCATAACACTTGACGGCACAGAAGCCATTACCTTTCAAGTCTACACTCACCGGTAAGTGCATATAAGAGAATAAGCAGCCGCTTAATCCCGTAATTTAATTTGGATTCTGTCAGCCTGTCTTTGAAATCAACCCTTAAATGGTCAGAATTTACTGAAAGCCGTTGGAGAAAAAAAACCCGATGAAAACACATGTACTCAGACTGTCCTCTGCAATAAGTTGAACCTCCTTAATCCACCAAACTCTCTCCATCAAGGACTTTACGGCCGCCCACGTAAAAACAGCATCTGCCTTTGGATAAATAAATTTGCTTTTTAAATGGTTTCGATGATGTTCAAAGAAGAGCTTGTCACACTTTATGACATATACAGTACATTAGCAAATGCCATAAAAAGCGCACAGCTGTGCGAGACGCAGTCGTGGCAGGCTTTAGAGGACTTAAGGCAGTCATATAAATGGGAGGGTAATGATAGGAGAGGGTTTGCCAAAAACCTCGGTGGGCAAAAGGCCTAGAAACTAATTGAAAATGCTGTTTTATGTCCATCTGATTTCTCCTCGGAATCCTGAACAGACCCCGCTGTTTATCAAACCACTTATTTAATGGGAAAACAAAAGTAGTATTTTTTGTTCCAAATTAAATGCAGAGAATAGTTGGCGTCTGTCCCCATTTCCAGGATTAGTTTTGTCCATTTTCCAAAACCTGGAGCAGAAAAAAAGGACTTAGAAATACTACTTTTCAAATACAGATTTATAAAATAACATTATTGTCTTCAAACGCCAAATAATTAATCGGACTAGAAGTGGCTCCGGAGTACAAGTCGCTCCAGCCATAAAATACATAATAAAGAAGGAAAAAACATATATAAGTCGCACTGGAGTATAAGTCGCATTTTTGGGGGAAATTTATTTGATAAAATCCAAGAACAGACATGTGATCTTGAAAGACAATTTAAAATAAAACTAGAGGCAACAACAGAATAATGTTACGTTACGTTACATGAAGTGAGAACCTGGTATGTTAACATAACATATGAAGAGTTATTCAGAGAACTATAGCATAAATCACTAACAAGTTTACCAAACCATCCGTGTAACTCCAAATAACTCTTCATCCTCGTGTCACTTTTAAACAACTAACTAACTCCGGAGGTAGAAGATGCTTCCTCTTCTACGTGGAAATGATCAACACAGGCCTAGAGCGCCCTCTTGTGGTTTAGTGTGAAAATAACATGTGAAATGATATACCGCTAATAATGTGGTAATAATTTCACACATAAGTCGCTCCAGAGTATAAGTCGCACCCCCGGACAAACTATGAAAGAAAATGCGACTTATAGTCTGGAAAATACCTTAAGTATATTGTACTTTCTTCATAAAAAGGGAAGATTGTTGTTGACAAGGCGACTGATTAAAGTCCACTAATGGCATCAAGGCTTGATAATCGATGCTCCGCTGGATCTTCAGTGGATCTCGACAGCGGTTCTAAGCCCAGGCACTGGTCCCGCTCATCTAAGGTTACCATCTCTCCAGGCCTCAGGCTCCCCCCGGGGGCATCTCGCCCCTTCCTGGTGACGCCGCTGTGAAGTCCAGAACAACCCTATTTAAGATGGCGCCGCTCTTTTCTCAAACACCGTACGGACTCTCTTCTGGCCAGAAGCTCTGCCTGGGGGCATAATCCAGCTCGGCGTAGACCCTCTGAGAATCTTTTCCTCACCGCCGTCCCGTCTGATTCCAAGAGTATCTGCACCTCATCAGGGCGTTTAAGAGTGTGGATCACACCTCCTCCACCTGGAACTCGTGATGCACGAGCCATTTATCTTCATCAACCCGTCATGGTTTTCACTCCTGTATCTTCCCATTAATACACAAATGTATATCTGTGGCTCTACATATTTGACTTGTGTGCCAGGGACAGAACACATCTACTATAATAATCATAATCTAATGTAACATTGATGCAATAATACAACTTTTCTCAATATACGAATCAGTCGCTTCTTTCAAATATTTAATGTCTACTTAATTATACTATAAATATATATAGCTGTATGAATACATATACCTGTATATGTATTTGAAGTATATATTATTATAATTATTTTACACTCAAATGTCCAACAAATGTGTGAAAGGCAAACGATGTTTAACAAGTAGAAGTATATACAACTAACATAAACTATTCACGGTCTTTGTTCATTATAGTGTTGAAATTAACTCTCTGGCCTCATTAAGTCCTCCCTGCGATGACTGAGGATGAGAGGATACAGTGGGATGGACTGTATCATTTCAAAGCTGATATAAAATAAATAAAAGCAGTAATGACTTCATCAAGAAAATTCTGCAACACTAGAGTCAAGTACTGGACAATACTACACATATATCCTTGTTAATACAGTATCATAAGACCAGAGTCAAGTACTGGACAATACTACACATATATACTTGTTACTACACTATCAAAACACCAGAGTCAAGTACTGGACAATACTACACATATATACTTGTTACTACCCTATCACAACACCAGAGGCAAGTACTGGACAATACTACACATATATACTTGTTACTACCCTATCACAACACCAGAGGCAAGTACTGGACAATACTAAACATATATACTTGTTACTACACTATCACAACACCAGAGTCAAGTACTGGACAATACTACACATATATACTTGTTACTACACTATCCCAACACCAGAGGCAAGTACTCCACAATACTTGACAACTATATTCTTGTTCCTACAGTATCACGATATACCGTATTGTCGTCCCTGTATCGTGATACGTATCATATCAATAGATTCTTGACATCAAAAGCACCCTATATATGTTTTTGGTTTTCAGTGGGAAATTGTGTTAAGAATAACTTAAAGATCTTCTTTCTGTGATTGAAAAGATTAATATTTTCTCAGGCAACCGACTTCAAGTCTGTTCAAGTCTGCACTATCTCAAGTACTTTCAATCCTGGAATAATTACTTTGGAGTAAAATACTTGCCTGGGGTCGTCAGAAGTGACGTGAGCTCCGTGAGTGGTATTGCTGTTTTATTTGAAAAACCAAACTGTGTATTTGTCCTACTTGTGACTGATGAGGCCTTATGTAACCGGTCCTGGCTTTACTCAAAATGAAATGCCACTTTTGTAAAGACAAATGGAGATTATATCGTGCCACTGAAGGTCAGGACGATGTGGGATTAGAAAGCATTGACAGCCTGACCTTTTGATAAACAAGTACTCGCAGTAGAACTTCACTCCTGGCGCCATAAAGCACATCAAACACTACTTCACTCTGTAGCACCAGATTAGAAGTGTATGAATTCAATGTACTTCGTCTGCTGTTTACACAGCCTCCCATTGGATAAAGTGGTGAATCGGCACACACACACACACACACGCACGCACACACACACACACACACACACACACAAATCTCTTCAGACACTTGGATTAAATTGGACTGGCGGTACGATGAGCTGTCCCTGTACATTTCGCTTTTTTTTTTTCCTCCTGTGGTCGAGGCTGCTGCTGTGTTTGTGCGCCTGGCTTTGTTAGTGTCAGCGCATTCCGTCAAGTGTGAATGAAGAAGGGAGCTGTGACTTTTCGGGGCAACTTCGGAGCCGACAGTATGACAAGTCTTTTCTGCACCTGGCTGCAGACGAGCAATTAACATGTCACAGGCTTTCTTCTTCTGAACCCCGGCGTCCTCCCTGTCATCGTCTCGGCGTCTCTATCGTGAAACAGTGCTTTCTCTTTTGATAAAGTTGTGTTGAAGCTAAGATGTTCTCACAGCCCTGCTACTTTGGGTCATATGTTCTGGCAGTGTCCATCACTTGGAAGTTTCTGGCGTAGCAATATTTGAATGTATTTCATAAATGATTAAAAAAGTAATAACAGCTTCTCCACATATCTGTTTATTTGGACGACCTCCAGCTGACCTCTCTGGATCAACAGCACATGCAAACGCAATTGCATTTTCCTCACTGATGGCACGCAGACTTGTTCTTCTGCAGTGGAAGTCAGACAAGCCACCAATCATTTAAGAGTTCAAGAACTTCTGTCTATGTTGCAGTTAGAGAAATTAAAATAAAGTCGGTCGAATTGTTTGGAGAAGTTTCATGAAACCTGATCCCTGGTTCTTGCAGCATGTTAAAGAACTGAACCTTAAGTAAGTAAGTAAGTAAGTAAGTAAGTAAGTAAGTAATATATATTTATATAGCGCTTTTCGAGACCAGGGTCACAAAGCGCTTAGACAATCAAAACAATACTCAAAAAAGTATATACTTCAAAGATCAAGACAACACAGAGAACAACACAGGAGTTCGAGAAATTCAAGGAAAAGCCTGAACAAATAGAAACGTCTTAAGATGTTTCTTAAAGGAGTCAGTAGACTCCATCAAGCGCAAAGAGAGAGAAGATCGTTCCAAAGCTTAGGAGCAACAGCCTGAAAAGATTTCTCTCCTCTGGTCCTGAGCCGTGTGCGTGGAACAATAAGTAGATTCTGATCCACAGACCTCAGAGACCGAGCTGGGGTGTAAGGCTGGATCAGATCAGTGATGTAAGGAGGAGCCTGACCATGAATAGCTCTGAAAGTAAGAACCAGAATTTTAAAGTTGATCCTGAAAGAAACTGGAAGCCAGTGAAGAGTTTTAAGGACCGGAGAAATGTGAGTTCTTCTACTAGAGCGGGTCAGAATTCTCGCTGCAGAGTTCGGAATCAACTGCAGGCGAGACACATCCTTCTTGTTAAGTAAGAGACCAGGGTCACAAAGCGCTTAAACAATCAAAACAATACTCAAAAAAGTACATACTTTAAAGATCAAGATAATACTGAGAACAACACAGGAGTTCCAGAAATTCAAGGAAAAGCCTTACATAATACTTTAACAGTTTGGGTTCTATTTTTGTTTTTACCATCATATGTATGGAGTATTTAGTTTAGTTTTTTCTTTGTTTATTTTTTGTTTTTTTGTCTGTTTGTAAAAATGTATCAAAGTATATTATTATGTATCATAGTGCGTTTATAGTTCATTTGTTTTATGTGTATGTATGTACATATATATATATATATACATATATATATATATATATATATATGTATAAGAATGTTTCACCATTGTTATATAACTGTCTTTGTCAAGCCCTGATTGTGAAGAGGTGGGTGAGGGTCTGGATTTCCGAGACCACGGGGAGATTTTCTACAGGGGTGGAGGGTTTGTATTCTACCCTTTATTCTATTTATTTTTTGTGTACGTGTCAAAATGATGTCTTAAATATCTGAAAATCAATAAAAAGAAAGTTGTGTTGAAGCCATGCACGCCACAGTTGGCTGTAAAGACAGTTGTAAACATATATAAAAAAAAGACACCCACTGATTGGACCCTCAAGCCCACACGTGCCCCACAAAGTGACTTTGCAAAACAGTAGCGAGTAAAAAGCAGCACCTAAGGGTCGGGCACCCAAACAAACCCCTAAAAGCCCTCAGCTCTGGATGACCCAGCATGTTTTTTTTCCTGATGGTAAAAATAGAATGAAGCCAACGCGAGCGCTTCATAAAACCCATGTCAAACCAGCGTGAGAGAATATGACCAAATACATCACCAACTGAATTAACCTTGACGTGGAAAAGAGTTCCCAGGTAATAAGCTCCACATGCAAATATTACCTTCAAGATCTATTACTGTTGCGTAATGTCTCGTCATTCATATTGTGAATTATAATTTTGATGTCAGTGGCGATGAAGGCATCATGGGGATCGTTTAGAGGAGACGGAGGGTCGCAGTCGTGCACGTCGTATGTTTGACGATAAAGTAAACGGATGTTCAGTCGACTTTCAACATGAAACTGATCAGTTTCAATACAATTCTTATCCAACTTGGACCCATAGAAGTAAAAAAAGAGTGGAACTAAGAAGTGGAAAAATACCCTTTTTCCCAGGCAGCACCTGAAGAAGAGCCGTTCGCAGTTCCACTGTACTAGTTATTGAATAGTTTAATCTGTGAAAACAAGCATAGATTTAAACACATAGTATTTTTTTGAACCTTGCTGTTGTTTATAGAGCTAGAAAAATGTACAGGCTAGTGAGTTAATACAAGGTTTACTAAAAATACAAGTGCTTGTTATGCACATACAATGTTTTAACATCATTTCACTACATATTTTGAAGTTAAAAACTGTTAATAATGGGTTCAATTCTTAGCCAAGGGTGGCTATACTGGAGGTTTGTGATTTCTTTTTCTTTTTTTTACATTGAAAAGCTTCAATACGAACCTCCTGACATGAGATGGTGAAAAATAGATTCGTTTTTTGGCCACAAAATACTAAATCGTAGCCACAAAATACTAGTTTGCCATTTTATTCATCTATACAAATGTACTAGCCCTGAGAGCTCAATTGTTAGCTCACTAATGATACTTATAGTTACAATCTAGTATTTTGTGGCTGTAAATTAAATTTCTTTTTTTAACCTTTTCTTGTTCAGGTCTTAATACTTTCACACATACAACACATTCTGTTATCAGTTCTATACGAGGCAGTGGATGGAATAAATTCCAATTTTGTAACTAGTTTTTACTCATTCTAGTCGACACGTAGCTTCATAAACGCAAGTATTGATCTCAAACATTTATAACACAAAAACACCTCATTCTCCAAAAAGTTGTACTGAGTGAGTCGATGCTCAAAATATTATTGTCAAAAGAAAAGTTCATTATTTAATCTCACTTTATCTATCGAGTGAAATATTTCTACCTTGAAGCAAGTGTTGTCTTTTTTTTTTTATTGCACTTGGAGTGATCGTCGCATTCCAAAAAAGATCAATCTAGTTATTGAAACAAACCCAACACTCTAAGAGGTTTTATTTTTTGTACTTTTTCATCTGACAAAAGAAAAAGAAGAGAAAACATCTCCGTGTCAAAAAGGATGAAGAGTTTTCTTCCACATGTTTCATCTCCTTGGTGATGCCATTAGTTCTGTGACCCAATGAAGGCTTTTGCAAATCACACACCTCGTCCGTCCTCTCATTAGAAACCAGCGGCGGCTCGACCGGCAGCGTAATTAAAGAGGAGAAAGAATACACCTGAATAGTAAGAACACTGTCTGATCCATTTCTGTTCCACGACGCACAGATGTCAAGCTAATGATTATGTTACATTTAACTACACTGATTATTCTGGAATTGAACCCGCAACCTTGCGTGGACGTAGCAAATACTTCTCTTTAAGTATTGTTTCAATGGAATAAACACCACAACAATAAAGAGCAATTATAAATTAAAAAGTACATTTATTTTTCATGATAAAGGGCACTACGAGGGAGAAGACAATTGCTAACTTGATATCGATGATGATGGAGAAATATTTCATTGTTTCATTGTTTTCTTGCTTCATATTTATTAAGTTACATTTGCAGTCGTTGCCACAAGAACCACATTACGATGCATGCGACTGACACAGTGTATTTTATCAGTATATAAAGAATACATTTGAACATCATGGAAGTGTTCGCACAGCAGCAGATGAAGATCATGGGACCACATTCTCTCCAAGCTTTCTTTTCCGCTCAGGCCATCCGTCATTTTGCCTTAATGTGTTTAGCAGTTCCACACAAGGACAAGGGATTTTGAGCAAAATCATAAAGGGCACTTAGATTGCCGTTACATGGAAGAGGGAACCCCATACATCACAGCCCATTGTATGCTCATTTTCCAGCAAATGGCTCGGTTCCTACATTGTAATAAATGGTTGATCTCATCCTCCATCTCTTCCTATCTGCCCCATAACCATGTGATATATAGAAGGATTGTAGAAGAGGATAACAGTGGACGTTTTATCACGAGTACGACTCACATTTTAACACCTTCGGAAACGCTCGATCGTAGGTGAAACCAGATGGTTTTTATTTCCCTACATTTGTAATCCGGCCTTAATTCGACCGAATCACTTTCCATTTGTTTTTTTCCACTCAACTAGTCTCTCCGTCGAGGGGCTCTCTCGCTTCAAACGACAAAACGATGAAACGGACCTCGCATATAGTTTAAAGGCTGCCGCGACACGAAGAACAGATAAAAAAAAAAAAAAAAAAAACCTCGGGAGAGATGGATGAACTCGTCTTTGATCTCATGTGACAATTTGACTTTGGCGCTTCACCAAGACGACTCAATCGTGGCGAGAACGGTGCATGAATGAAGGATGCGGAGACGCCAGCGGAGGAAGAAGGAAGAGACGCAGCCAAGGAAAAAGAAGGAAAGGCAGAGTGAACCGTTCGGACACCTCTGGCTAGATTCCCTCGCCCATTACGGAGTTTGGATCCGACTTCACATGCCATTAGAGCAAGTGTAAATCAGCAATTAGGTACACAAATGAAGAAATGTCAGCAGTTACCTGGAGCACAACAGGCTGACTGAGCTCGCCACGGCCCGCTCGGGCAGCACCGGGATCCGTCATCGGAGAGAACCAGCCTCCCTCCCACACACACACACCCCCACAGACCCTCACACACACACTCACACACACTCGCAGCGTTCGCAGCACGAACACCCACTCGGGTCTGCACTCACAGTTCAAATGAGCAGCCCTTGACTGGTTTTGGCAGCAGAATTGTGCAGCAGCCTCATCGCTTAATTAGACGCGTTGTTGTAGTTTACAATATGACAACTGTTCCCCGTAGACCTTCTCACAATCTTCCTCCTCCGGTGGGTCCTCAGACGCTCGAGTGGATCGACCAAAGATGGGATAAGTCACGTGTGCATCCGAAGCAAAGTGAAGCTTTGAGTGGCTTCAAGGATTTTTTTTAAATACGTTCATCAGATAATGGTTTGTTTTTGTTCATCTTCAAATATCAGTTTTCTTTTAACTTTTCTCATCTCACTTGGATTTGAAGCACATGAGGATCATCTTAAGAGACAAATGAACGATTCTCTTGACATTATATGAGTTTACCAGTTGAATAGGTTTGATTTATATCAAGGTCTGGAGAAAAAGGGGGACAAATTCCTCAGTATAAATGTTTAAAAAATCTTAAGCAAAATTGAAAGATATCGTTGGAAACTAAATAAATGAAATATGTTCACTTGGATTATGGGATTTACAATTGCAAAGAGCAAAACTGGAACTTGTTACTATTATATATTATACAATATGTAAGTAAGTAAGTAAGTAAGTAATTTTTATTTGTATAGCACTTTTCCAGACCAGGGTCACAAAGCGCTTAAACAAACAAAACAATACTCAAAAAAGTACATACTTTAAAGATCAAGATAATACTGAGAACACAACAGGAGTTCCAGAAAATCAAGGAAAAGCCTGAACAAATAGAAACGTCTTAAGATGTTTCTTAAAGGAGTCAGTAGATCATCAAGAGCAAAGAGAGAGAAGATCGTTCCAAAGCTTAGGAGCAACAGCCTGAAAAGATTTCTCTCCTCTGGTCCTGAGTCGTGTGCGTGGAACCATAAGTAGATTCTGATCCACAGACCTCAGAGCCCGAGCTGGGGTGTAAGGCTGGATCAGATCAGTGATGTAAGGAGGAGCCTGACCAATGTATAAATATGTATTATCTGGTTTATATATCATCTATCAGATTTAAATATCTATTTATTTTATTTTTTATTTATCTAAAATATTTATTTTTTATGAAAAAATGCTGTATTGCTGTGGCAAGTTGGGAAAAAAAAAAACAATTTCCCGAAAGAGACCTCCTGAGGATCAATAAAGTTCTACCTAACCTAACCTAAATAAATTTGAAATTGAAGATATTTTAACGGGGGTCTTCCGCCCCCTATTTCACCCCCTTACAAAAAACAAGAGGAGCTGAAAATTCCAGAAATCATCTTTTAATTTGTATTTTATACATATGGTTTGAATTTGATCAGAATTGGACCTAATTTAGTTTTCATGGGTTTTTTTCCTGCCCCCCTTGTTACCCCCTTTCACTTGACCTGATGGGGTCACCCTCACCGCTTAAACCTGCATGACAAACACTCACGTAATAATTGATATATATATAAATATATATATACAGTAGATTGTTTATTCAGATCTGTTGTTTTAAACATTAACATTCAGTATTTTTTTAAACCAACTCTGGTTAAAGGTTTACCATCAAGTACATGTATAATCTTGTCCTGCCTATTTTGGAGATACATCTTTTTTGCTATAAGCAACTTTAATTTAAAATGATTGAGCTGAGATTATGTCGTCTTATGTCGCGACGACGAGCCACAGCACAAGACGGGAGAGCACAGAAAGAGTGGACGGCTTTACATCCGGAGTGTTGTCCTAATTATGCAACCACCCAAACGCTTCCCGTCTAATCCCCGCAGCACTTTGCTCCGTCAGATTTCCACGTGCAGATCAAGGCTTCTGCTCTCGCACAAACACAAAAATGCAGCAAATACTTTTATGGATTCACCTCATAGTCTCCGCCAGGCGAGTCGTAACTTTCGAGCGTTGAGGGGGGGAATTTTAAACATGTGTGATGAGATCAAATACGAGCACTCTGTGCCCTAGATTTTACTCCGGGTCCAAGTGTTGGCTCAGCAGTGTGAAGAGGGGTGCTGTGGCGCTGGCACACCAAGACTTAATCTCAGAGCACAAACCCTCCAGGGATGTTCTCGCTCTCACGCCAGATATTTAAGCAAATATCTGCTTTAGCTACAGGGAACCTTCCACTGGGTTCATGAGCGCCGCAGACTTACTACATACGCACGCCTGTTCCTTGAATCTAAGTGGCTAAAAACATGCTTTAGTTGACGATGGATTATGAACTACAAGTGTTCTTCACTCATTTGCTACTCTCATGTCGACTAACGTTGGATTATTTTTCAGTGTAATCTGTTCTTTTTAGAGTTATAGACACAAATGTTTGTTCCGTTTAATGTAGCGACTGGAGCTCGGTTGTCTTCGTCTCCATCTTCGTCCAAAAAGACACTTAAAAAAATCCAAATACCTTCATACCGCTCGTCTGTAACGTCTTTTATTGGAGCCCTAACTAAGAAATTGTTGCTAAAAAATAACTAAACAAGTCTATATTTTAAATTTTTAATTGGATTCATGACTTTAAAAATAACAGATTACTCCAAAAGGTGTCCAAAAAGACACTTAAAAACATTCAAATTCCTTCAACGTCTGTAACATCTTTTATTGGAGCCTTAACTAAGAAGTTGTTGCTCAAAAATAACTAAACAAGTCTATATTTTAAGTTTTTAATTGTATTCATGACTTTAAAAAGAACAGATTTCTCCAAAAGGTGTCCGAAAAGACACTTAAAAACATCAAAATACCTTCATATTGCTCGTCTGTAACGTCCATATTTTATTTAAGCCTTAACTAAGAAATTGTTGCTAAAAAATAACTAAACAAGTCTATATTTTAAGTTTTTAATTGGATTCATGACTTTAAAAATAACAGATTACTCCAAAAGGTGTCCGAAAAGACACTTAAAAACATCAAAATACCTTCATATTGCTCGTCTGTAACGTCCATCTTTTATTTAAGCCTTAACTAAGAAATTGTTGCTAAAAAATAACTAAACAAGTCTATATTTTATGTTTTTTAGTGTCTTTTTGGGACTGAGCTCCAGTCGCTACATTAAAATGAAGAAACATTTTTGTCTATAATTCTAAAAAGAACAGATGAAGACGAAGACAACTGAGCTCCAGTGGCTACATTAAAATGAACAAATATTTTTGTCTATAACTCTAAAAAGAACAGATTACTCTGAAAATGATTGACATGAGAGTGAGTGAAAAAAAAGGAAATTTAGAGTTTGTGTGAACTGTCTGTTTACCTCTCATCATCCAGTTCATACACACAACCATCGTTCATTCCTCAGAGCGATCGAGCACGTTTTTAAAGACTGCGGTTGTTAAATCCCACTGTTACAAATGTGTAAAAGACAGAATCTCTTCTCTAGTTTCTATGAATGGTGAGTCCAGGTCTGGCCGCTCAAGTGTCAGAGCACATAGCAGAGGATGGTTTCAAAAGTTGCTGCTGCTTCTGACCCACTCCAAGACACTAGTTTAGCCTGACCAAAGGGCTTCGGAAATATAAACTCAGTCAGACTTATTCAAGGTGAATCAAATCTCCCGTTGGAACTCACGATGTCCCCGAGCCTGAATGCAGGAAGTGTACTATGTATCCCGGGTGATTAAATGTGTGTAGGCATGCTGTCTAATTCCAGGTGACGCTGGAAGGAGAGTCGCTGGTATCTCGGAGGGACGAGGCGAACTCGTCGGCCTCGGTGCTGGAGGCAGATTCTCCACGCAACGGTATACTTCACCTGGCAACAAATACTTCATAGCACCTCCTCAACATGCACGTCCAGCTTGTAAAGCCACGAGCGTTCCCCAGTGGACACGACCTGACCATCTTCTTCTTCCTCGTTATTTCTGACCAAATGTTCCTTCCCCTGGTTACTTGAAAGTCTCTCTGGTCTTGAGGGAACATGGAGTACCTCCATCTGTTCCCACTTTTCTTCATGGTTTCATCGGATTTTTAGCTTTACATCTTGACCCGACGCTCTCGGCTGGTTCATCTCTGCAGATGAGCAGCAGATTTATTTGAAAACTATGCATTGGTTTGTTGGATTTGATGTTGATTGTGAACCGAGAGCCTCCGACTACACAAGGAGGCGAACATGCCTGATTCTCTTTAAATTGTGGGGAATATATTTGAACTTATTCTATATGTGATTCCTTTTCATGTTGCAAGCGAAGCCTCGGTCAAAATCAAAATGAATAATTAACTTAAGTAAAAAAGGAAACATGTTTGTACATGAACGTGTCTCAGAAGAAACCAAAGGGTTTGTTTTATTTTCTGATCTTTTTCATCTTTTTCACTCTGCTGGATACTGTTTAAAGTGATACTTCATCCCAGATTCAAATTTCACTCATTTTCCAATCGCCCTCATGTCGACTAATGTTGATTATTTTCAGAACAATCTGTTACTTTTTAGAGTTCTATCAAAATATAGACTTGTTTAGGTTTTTTTAAGCAACAATATCTTAGTTTAGGCTTCAAAAAAAGACGTTAAAGACGAGCAGTTTAAAGGTATTTGGATGTTTTTTATGCTATGTATCAGGCCCACTTCTCAACGTCCAAAAATACACTTTAAATCATCCAAATACTTTCAGACTGCTCGTCGGTAAAGTACCTCTTGGAATAAAGCCTCGACATTAGACATTTTGCGGTAAAAAAAATAAAACAAGTCTTTATTTTAAGCTTGTATGCAGCAGAAGCTAAAGGCTAACATGCGGGTCAACCCACCAAACAATGCCGGGACTTAAAGCTTCATCAATTTCACATGAGATTTGCGTGAATGAAAGAAAAACATTGACCAGATCGGAGACTTCAGGATGAGATGAATTCAAGAAACTCTGTAACTGAAACGATTTAGTCTTTGTTGTAAAAAAGATTGAGCCAGGAATCAGTTCAGAATAGACAATGGAATGAATACGCTTGAATGACTCAAAGTTTTAATGACTAGTAGAACGAAGGACAAAAACTAAATGAACTAAATGAATTGCTCAGTCGTCGTGGGTAACCTCTCTTATTTCAAATGAAAGAGGAAGGAGAGAAGTTGAGTGAGAGAGGATTGAAAAAAGTGCCAAAGCTGCTGAAAAGTTCTTTGGATGACAGACGAGCCAGACTTCTGCTCAAAATTGTAGATCAAGGCAAGAATTAAAGTTGATTCTTCCACATTCATCTGATCGAAGCAAGAAAGTTTTTTGAAAGTTGCGTGATTCCCTGACGGACTGATCTGCATCTGAAAGGATGTCTGTGCAACCAGAATCCAGAACTAAGTGAAAGACTTTTCTGATTGTGTGAAAAGGCTGGTTACGTAATCCCCACTAAATATGAGACAGAGTCACCTGAAGATTACGTTCTTCTGTAAAACATAGCAACTGGTTTTCATTTAGGTTATAAATATGTTTCTTTTGTTTTATTCCTGTCTGGTGGCAAATTAAGACAACAATAATTTCAATTAAATGATCAGGAAATGTTGAAAACCGATCCATGAGAATATGATTTGGGAAGTATATGAATTATCATCTGGATCCAGTTATCCATTGAAGTATTTGTCGCTCTCAATAGAGCGCTTCAGATGTCCTGCAGTCCATTTGAGCTCATGTATACTGTATAGTTCTGTTGGCAGATTTATTTTCAGAATTTCAAAAGTATAAAATAGTAGATAGAAATAGTAGAAATCCATTACAATACATATCATGATATGATATATAGTGATATATAGTGATAGTGCAGTAACAAGGATATGTGTAGTATTGTCCAGTACTTAACTCTGGTGTTGTGATAGTGTAGTAACAAGTATATATGTGTAGTATTGTCCAGTACTTGACTCTGGTGTTGTGATAGTGTAGTAACAAGTATATATGTGTAGTATTGTCCAGTACTTAACTCTGGTGTTGTGATAGTGTAGTAACAAGTATATATGTGTAGTATTGTCCAGTACTTGACTCTGGTGTTGTGATAGTGTAGTAACAACAATATATGTTTAGTATTGTCTAGTACTTAACTCTGGTGTTGTGATAGTGTAGTAACAACAATATATGTTTAGTATTGTCTAGTACTTAACTCTGGTGTTGTGATAGTGTAGTAACAAGTATATATGTGTAGTATTGTCCAGTACTTGACTCTGGTGTTGTGATAGTGTAGTAACAAGTATATATTTGTAGTATTGTCGAGTTCTTTACTCTGGTGTAGTGATAGTGTAGTAACAAGTATAGATGTGTAGTATTGTCCAGTACTTGACTCTAGTGTTGTGATAGTGTAGTAACAAGTATATATGTGTAGTATTGTCCAGTACTTGACTCTGGTGTTGTGATAGTGTAGTAACAAGTATATATTTGTAGTATTGTCGAGTTCTTTACTCTGGTGTTGTGATAGTGTAGTAACAACAATATATGTTTAGTATTGTCTAGTACTTAACTCTGGTGTTATGATAGTGTAGTAACAAGTATATATGTGTAGTATTGTCCAGTACTTGACTCTGGTGTTGTGATAGTGTAGTAACAAGTATATATGTGTAGTATTGTCCAGTACTTAACTCTGGTGTTGTGATAGTGTAGTAACAACAATATATGTTTAGTATTGTCTAGTACTTAACTCTGGTGTTATGATAGTGTAGTAACAAGTATATATGTGTAGTATTGTCCAGTACTTGACTCTGGTGTTGTGATAGTGTAGTAACAAGTATATATGTGTAGTATTGTCCAGTACTTGACTCTAGTGTTGTGATAGTGTAGTAACAAGTATATATGTGTAGTATTGTCCAGTACTTGACTCTGGTGTTGTAGTATTTACAGACCACATGACTCTTGACGAAGTCGTAACTGCTTTCATTTGTTTTCAAACCAAAATATGTCCAAACATCAGCTTTAAAAGCTGCTGGACTCACTGTATCCTCTCGTCCTCAGTCATCCCCGGTTACTGCAGGATTTCATTGTTTAATTGAAGTGTAATTGAAGTAACTGAAATCAACCAAAACTGTGAATATTTGCATATTCATTTGAAACATTTATGTCACTACTTTATTTAAACACACTTTATTAAACACATTTTTGTTTAGGGGTAAAAAAAATAAAATAGCACTGTCAAGTTTCATGGAAAAAATACTGCAATATATTGCTATATCCATATTTTCTGTAAACTGTGGTTGCAATATCATTCTAAAAGTTGCTATAAAAAAAAAGGTCAAGGTTTCTGTCCTGATGTTACATTTTTAAAACCAGGGAACTTTCTCAGCCAGAGCCGGAGCTGCCCGATCTGTTGCTCTGGGTGAAAAGGATTATTGTGACGCCGTCTCCCAGATGTACCAGGAAGCTGTCATCTCCAGCCCTGGCAGCCAGAAACACACACAAAGGGGGTTAAATAAGATGAGCCAACTTGCTGCCGCTATCTGCCACAAAACCCCTGCTACTAAAACACGGCTTTATATGCTAATGAGACTTTGCCCCGATAAGCAATGGTAAGCAGGAGGAAAAATGTGCAGGGTATTAAATCACGCCACTGCAAGCATTAAAGAATAATAACAGAGAAAATGGAGATGTCGCTGGTTATTGATGTGTCTTTTATGACATGCCTTCTATTGAACAGAGTGTGACACTAATGTTTGCCCCGTGGCATAAAGAGGGGAAGCATTAGAGACAGCAACGGCTGTTCATTTATTTACATAGAAAAAAAGAGATGCGATGTCATAACACATATACAGTAATGGCATCAAAATCCAATTCAGATTTTTTATGAGACTTATGAGTATATATTAGCAACAATACCGAGGGTGGGGGGAGGGGGGGGGTATATTCCAGCTCAGGGTTTCTAAAGCAAAATGGATTTAGAATGTGGTGGAGATGAAACACTTCAGAAAAGGCTGGGAGGGGGAAAGAGGATTTTTTATTTCTTCCTGATGCAGAGTTCATTTTGAGGAGATCCAAGCCCACGGTGTCCCTCAGTGACAGCTCAGATGTAGATCACTATTTGCACTGTTGGCAGTCATTTAGTTCAAAAATGCTCATGAGAGGGAGATGACGTAAGAAAAGCAAACAATCGACCAAGGGTTGGAAGAATTTTGAGAGTAATCACAGTCTATTTGGAGTTAAAGCCTAGAGTGCATGTTTCTTTGCGTTGTTTCCTTTGATCTATGTTCTTTGTATTTGCACTTTGTCATCCCTTGCCCTTTGTTCTATGTATTTGCACTTTGTCATCCCCTGACCTTTGTTCTTTGCACTATGTCATCCCTTGCACGTTGTTCTTTGTGTTTGCACTTTGTCATCCCTTGCCCTTTGTTCTTTCTATTTGCACTTTGTCATCCCCTGACCTTTGTTCTTTGCACTTTGTCATCCTTTGCACTTTGTTCTTTTTATTTGCACAATGTCATCCCTTGCACGTTGTTCTTTGTATTTGCACTTTGTCATCCCTTGCCCTTTGTTCTATGTATTTGCACTTTGTCATCCCCTGACCTTTGTTCTTTGCACTATGTCATCCCTTGCACGTTGTTCTTTGTATTTGCACTTTGTCATCCCTTGCCCTTTGTTCTTTCTATTTGCACTTTGTCATCCCCTGACCTTTGTTCTTTGCACTTTGTCATCCTTTGCACTTTGTTCTTTTTATTTGCACAATGTCATCCCTTGCATGTTGTTCTTTGTATTTGCACTTTGTCATCCCTTGCCCTTTATTCTTTGTATTTGCACTTTGTCATCCCTTTCCCTTTGTTTTCTGTATTTGCACTTTGTCATCCCCTGCCCTTTGTTCTTTTTATTTGCACAATGTCATCCCATGCATGTTGTTCTTTGTATTTGCACTTTGTCATCCCATGCCCTTTGTTCTTTGCATTTGCACTTTGTCATCCCTTTCCCTTTGTTTTTTGTATTTGCACTTTGTCATCCCCTGCCCTTTGTTCTTTTTATTTGCACAATGTCATCCCTTGCATGTTGTTTTTTGTATTTGCACTTTGTCATCCCTTTCCCTTTTTTTGTATTTGCACTTTGTCATCCCTTGCCCTTTGTTCTTTCTACTTGCACTTTGTCATCCCTTAAACTTTTTTCTTTGTATTTGCACTTTGTCATCCCTTGCCCTTTGTTCTTATTCCTTTTTTTTTAAATTAAACTATTGTCTGCTGTGAACTTGAAACTCAATTTCCTGGATTAATAAAGTCTATCTAATCTAATGTCTATATCATTGTCGAAGCCTTTTTTCGTCCAGAAAGACACTTAAAAACAACCCTCTTGGGTTGAAGCCTCGACTAGAAGAGTTAAATACAACGGTATATTAAAATAACTGAAAATAAATCTTTTTTGGAACTATTTTCTTGGCGTGTCTTTTTGGACAAAAAAAAACTGACTTGGAGGGTAATTTTGGGTGAACTATCATTTTAAACCGCCGAAAATATGAGTAGTCCATCTGGATTTTTACAACATGTTCCTTTTCACCAGGACCACGTTCTGAATTTGTATTCCGACTTGTTTACCGACTTGTGTTTATCTGCGCAGGACTACACAAATTTCACCTGCACCATCTTGCCTGGATGAGCAAGTAACTGGCAGCAGATGTTTGCATGCTGCACCGCTTTATCAAATGATTTCATGTTCCCCGCGGAGTAATGGAGTCCAGCCTTCCTGTGGCAATGGCAGAGAGCAACGTTAAAAGCATAAGAGCTCATAAGAGGGAGGGGTCAGCAGGCGCTCCGCAGAGGCCAAGCTTTTATAGGCTCAACCTTTGGCTACGAGTGAAAGCAATCAACATCTACTCTTTGTCCAAGGCTCTCAGAATACCTGGGTGTTTTCATCTTATCTGTTTGTCCTCCGTCCCCGTCGTTGTGTCTCAGGCACTCAGCAGAGGCACTCGCTTTCAATCGAAAATATTTTTCCACCGATGGAATGTTGCTGGTTATTGACAGGTTAGAACAATTAGGTCTTGTTGTCGCTCTGGAACGGGAGTTGAACCACTAAGTCGGATGTTCCTGATGGTTGATGGCTTTCTTTATCTCCGCTCAATGCAGGGTTTCTTAAGGAAAGTTGAATTCTTAGCTTTTTAATGCCGTTTGAAATTAAATTGAAGACCTATTTGAAAAAAAATGGAATAAAAACACTTGGATCACATAGATTTAAGGACATTTTACCTAATTTTATATATTAAAACAAAATAAACTTTAGTTTTCTGCCCACTGAAAAAAACTTAAATCCAATCCTGCATGCACTGTGTCATCCTTTCAAATGTGTTCTTTTTATTTGCTATTGTCATCACTTGACCTTTGATCTTTCTATTTGCACTTTGTCATTCTTTGCACTTTGTTCTTGTTCATCTTTTTTTAATTTAATTTGTTTTTAATCCAATCTGACAAAAACTGGAATAAAAACACAACTTGAATTACATAGATTTAAGGACATTTACCCAGTTTTATACATAAAAACCAAATAAACTTAAGGTTTTTGCCCACTGAAAAAACCTTTAATCCCAACCTGCTTATTTTTGAAAATGTTCTGACCAAATTATACATCGTTCCTCGAACCTATTTTAGTGGACACGTCAGATAGTATTTATATCTAAATCTTTGGACTTCATAACTTGTCTGAGCCAGTAATGCGAACTAGAATGACAATAAAGGTTGTCTAAGTCTAAGTTTAAGTGCTCGTTGCCTGGTAACACGTTCAGCCGTATATAAAAATGGTGGCCAATTATTCCCTCTTGCCCATGTTACCCAAAGATAAAACATCTCGTTCCAAAGATGCCTCATGGAGCTCGTTGAAGTAGAACCGCTAAGTACATCTGCTAGTCGGTTCTGCTATTGTGATTGTGTCTCAATCTATTAAAAGAAGAATTACCAGATATGTTGGGATTTGAAAAACAAAATATCTGCGTCAAATTTTGTGTGAAAGTTATTTGAGACATATTAATTCATTTTTAAGGATCAACAAAGTATCTATCTGTCCGTCCGTCCGTCCGTCCGTCCGTCCGTCCGTCCGTCCGTCCGTCCGTCCGTCCGTCCATCCATCCATCCATCCATCCATCCATCCATCCATCCATCCATCCATCCATCCATCCATCCATCCATCCATCCATCCATCCATCCATCCATCCATCCATCCATCCATCCATCCATCCATCCATCCATCCATCCATCCATCCATCCATCCATCCATCCATCCATCCATCCATCCATCTATGAATGTATTTCCCACAGTACCTGCACCAGCATCTCTCTGAAGGTAAAGGAGCTCAACTGTTCAGATACATCAGGCTTTAACCTCTCCTGGGTTGTTGGTTCACCGCCCGATGGATCTTTCATAATCACCGCCCCCGTGATCTCGGATAGACGTGCCGTGGCCATTTCGCAGCATCTGGCGTATAAAGCGATCGCCACAGAGAGGTTGCAAAAAAAAAAAAAAAGGGAAAATCTGGGCACTTCAAATTAACGAGGATCAGCGAGAAGTCGGCTCAACCTATGAAGTGAAGATATACGCGCCGACTAAAAGGTTTCTTCTAATTAACAGAGGTGCGTGCGTCTGGCTGGAGAGGCAATAATCAGGTTTGGAGGGTTGAGAAGGAGAAGCAGGACGCGGTGACCTATGAGAGGGGAACGCTGGCGGAGACGAGAAAGCAATGTAGACTTGATTAACTGGCTAAGACAATCAGCAGCGCAGTGCAAGGCCTTGTAGACAACCTTGAGTTCAAACCTAACAAAGACACCTTGCTCTTGATTTTCAAGACAAATGTTTTCTCTGCTGAGGCTCTATATGTATGTGTGTGTGTCATGGAAGTAACAATAAGATACATTGAATAAGTGATAACATACATTGATTTGAAGAAGTTATATGAGGCGTTTGCAAATATAAAGTTGAATATTAAGCTTTGAAAATAAAGGGTTTCTGCGGAAAGGTTCGGACAAATAATGCAACTATAGTATTTTTATTTTCTGTAAAGTATCTTAAACTGCAAATGAGCACATAATATATTAAAGACCATCTCAGCCAAGACCTAGACCAGGACCAGGACAAATATCAATATTAATACAGACACTAAGCTCAAGACCAAGACTAGGACAAATATCAAAACTTATACAAACACCAAGACCAGGACAAATATCAATACTAATACAGAGACTGAGCCCAAGACCAAAACCAAGACCAAGGCCAAGGCCAAGACCAAGACCAAGACCAAGACCAAGACCAAGACCAAGACCAAGACCAAGACCAAGACAAAGATCAATACGAATACAGAGACCAAGACCAGGACAAAGACCAAGACCAAGACCAAGACCAAGACAAAGATCAATACGAATACAGAGACCAAGACCAGGACAAAGACCAAGATCAAGACAAAGATCAATACGAATACAGAGACCAAGACAAGGACAAAGACCAAGATCAAGACCAGGAAAAATATCAATACTAATACTGAGACTTAGCCCAAGACCAAGACCAAGACCAAGACCAAAACCAAAACAAATATCAAAACTAATTCAGGCACCAAGACCAGGGCAAAGACCAAGATCAAGACCAGGACCAGGATCAAGACTGAGACCAAAACATCAATAAAAATATCATAAAATCAACACTAACACAGAGACCGAGACAAAGACTAAAACCGAGACCAATACTAAAGCAAGACCCAGACAAGACCAATACCAAGTCCAGAATTGAGAACCAAACTAAAACCACAACCAAGAGTTTTTTATATAAAATTCCAACTCAGTGTCAAAAGTCCTAAAGTAAAACCTCATGTAGTGATTGAATCAAACTCAAGCCTCTGTCAATCATCAGTTTTGCTCTCGTTACATTTGAGAATCTGAAACCATTTCTCTGTGACTTTGATTAGCTGATTACGGAATGTGAAGTTCTCTTCATTTGTAGGTTGCTCTAATTTGACACCTGCCTCATCATTTGCAATTAGACATTATGGGATGTAATTGGCCATCTGCCGGTGCCATCTTGTGTTCCTGGAGAGAGGCCATGTTTGTTGCCTGCTGTTACGAGATCGCACACGCCTGGAAGTGTCGATGCTCGGATGGTGACCCTCGGTTCAAACGCCGTCCAAAGATGTTTAATGAACTGATCTTTAGAGGAAATATAGAGATTAATGTTGTTAATCTGTCTTTAAATGATGCTTTGTGTTGATATATTGAGTAGCGAGAAATTGCACATAGAAAAAGAAAACAGTATTTCATATAAATATAATTAATAAAAATACAAAAAGCAATATTTTGATAATAATAGGACTTATTTTTCACAGATAACTTAATTCAACAAGATACACTTCAATAAGTATAAAAAAATCTGTTATTCTTTTGTTTTTCTCAGACAAGATTAGTAACAAGTGTGTAATACCAGGTGTGTTGATGTATTGAGTAGTGAGAAATTGCACATAGAAAAAGAAAACAGTATTTCATATCAATATATAAAAATATAATAAATAATAATACAAAAAAGCAATATTTTGATAATAATAGCACTTATTTTGCACGGGTCTCTTAATTCAACAAGATAAACTTCAATAAGTATTAAAAAATCTGTCATTTTTCTTTTTTTTTCTCAGACAAGATTTGTAACAAGTGTGTAATACCAGGTGTGTTGATAAATTGAGTAGCGAGAAATTGCACATAGAAAAAGAAAACAGTATTTCACAGAAATATAATTAATAATAATATCAAAAAGCAATATTTTGATATTAATAGCATTTATTTTTAACGGATATCTTAATTCAACAAGATAAACTTCAATAGGTAATTTTTTTTGTTTTTCTCAGACAAGATGTGTGTAACAAGTGTGTAACACCAGGTCAACTTGAAAAATAACACTGAAAACCGAAACACAACTTACTTACACTAAATGCCAAAAATACTCGAGTGTTTCTTGGATTTTAATTAAAATCACACAAAGGGTAAATCAGGGTAAATGATAAAACAAAAATATTCTTGTCAATTAAGCCGGTCTTTGAAGTGTTCAAAGGCGACGGCAGATACAGAGCAGCAGAGCAATTATAGAATCTGTAATTATTCCTTTCTCCCCGTCACTCACGCTCAACTTTCTTCATCGTCGCTCACACTTTCAGCAGCACCTTTGCCCCTAGTGTGCGCCCGGTGACATGACAGGCAGCATATTTCTGATGACAAGCGGGGGGATCTTGAGTGACAGCAGCTTTCATCCCACCATGCTTGTCGCACAACAGCTGCCCACATGACGTTCTCTGCGTTGTGAGCGTTAGCATCGGCGGCGCCATGTTGACCCGTGACACGCCTCATCGCTCGAGGCGCCAGGAAGTAGAATTCCGAAGCTTCTTCGCCATAAGAAAGTGACCCGACGCTCGCTGCCATGATCAAAGGCGCTCGGGCCAACAGATATTCTGTGGCTCCAGGCGTATTGTTTCCTGAGGTATAAAAAGCCAAATTCATATCAGCACTTTTCACTCTCTAACGTGAGCTATTTTTAATTAAACTGACACAGGAACACGCCTCCGTCTGATGGAATACTCTTCGTGGGTTTACTCCGGTTTACTCTAACAGTCATAACTCTTGGGAAATTAAGGATTCTAAATTCTTTAAAAGTGTGTCCATCATTGTTCGCTTGTCACTGTCTGCCATGGCTAGTGGCTTATTCAAGGTGTCCCCTGCCTCTCACCCTAAAGAGCTGGGACAGGCTCTAGCCCTGAATTCTCAACAAGTGAAAAATCGAGATGTTGATTCGAAATCAAGTCATAGATTGAGAATTAAAGAATCTAAAATTAGTTTATCATTCATTCATTCATTCATTTTCTAGGGCTTTATCCCATTTGGGGGTCGCGGGGAGACTGGAGTATATCCCAGTATCATAGGGCGAGAGGCAGGGGACACCCTGGACAGGACGCCAGTCTGTCTCAGGACACACAAAGACACACAACCATTCACACACACACTCATACCTTCAGACAATTTCCCCAAGTTCTCAATTAACCTCTGTATGTTTTTGGACTGTGGGAGGAAACCGGAGTGTCCGGAGTAAACCCACGCAACACGGGGAGAACATACTAACTCAGAACAACAAAAAGAAAGGTCACAAGTTGGCTCGACCTCGAAGCGAACCAGCAACCTTCTTGCACGAACCACTGTGTAAAATGTTGATATACTGTTTATTACTTAAGTTGAGCTGCAAATTAATTAAATGGAGACGTGATTTAAAAACAAAACACAATCAATTGAACTTTAGACACAAAAGTCCCGGTGACTAATGGATGCGCACACATGCTTATTCTTGACAATCGAACTTGTTCGAAAATAAAGTCACTTTTAAATCCACAATTTGTATTTTGAACAACAAAATGCAGATTAATTTAGTCGAAGCAAATCAGATTATTTGCGTTTCAACTGTTATTATTCATGTATTTTTTTAAATTCTCTGATCTTTGAGGCACATTCATCTCCTTCACACGGTCCAGACGAACACTTTAAAACTCCCAACAGTTGCGCATCAGACAAGAAGGCCTTGAGTCTGTTTCCAATTTGCCAGAAATCCATCTTTTTTTTTTCATCTGAGAAAAGCAACTTCTTGATCTGCTAATGCCTCAAGTTTTGCTGCTGATGTGAGAACAGAATCCGAATCACGACGCATTGATCAACTTCATATCTCGTAGGTTACACTGGATCAATACTCAGATGTGTCAATACTCGCTGAGCGGGTCGGAATGAAAACAATTCACACGGAATAGTTTTGCAAAGTTTAGAAAAAGACTATTTAAGAAAAAAACTCTTTGATAGATTTCGTTTTGTTAAATCAATGAGTTTGACTCGGTGGGTTTGCTGCTGCGTTTGGAATGTAAATTGAGAAACGGGGGCGTCTCTATATAGTGGTTTGGGACATTGTTTTGTTGCTTGTTTTTGATCAACAGATTAGATTCTGTCTACAGGAGTTTAAAGATTTGTTTGGTGACACCATAGGAATGCATGCCTGGCATGTTTTCCCTTCAGAAGTTTTACTCTCGCTACTCTACACTAATAGAATCCATCGACACAGGGAGACTTTATTCACCAGGCCAAGGATGAATAAATATATTTGGATCGGATACGTTAAAAATAATATCACTTTAGAGGTAAACGTTGGAAACAGACCAGAGGGGACCAGGACTGAATTTGTCCAAATGGTCTATCAGAGTCACACAGTCATGACCAGCCCATGTCAGAAACTGTGACACATATTCAGAATTTGAAATTGCATTGAAACGATGGTTGAAAACTAACCAGACATGAACTCACACTTAGATTAGTCACTTTGTTATTCTTTTTTTACTCTTAGAGAAAAGTATAATTAGAATTTCTAGTAAACGTATAAGCAGTAGAAGTATAAGTATAAGAAGTAGTATAAGACGTAGTAGTTGGAGTAGAATAAGTAGTAAAAGTAGTAGTAGAAATAGTAGTAGAAGAGGAAGTTGTAGGGATAGAAGAAGAAGTAGTAGAAGTAGTAGTGGATGTAGTAGTAGTGGGAGAAGATGAAGTAGTAGAATAAGTAGTACAAGTAGAATAAGTAATATAAGTAGTAGAATTAGTAGAAGAAGTAGTAGTATAATTAGTAGATGTAGAAGAAGTAGTAGAATCAGTATTAAAAGTAGAATAAGTAGTAGAATTAGTAGTTGAAGTAGAATAAGTAGTATAAGTCCTAGTAGTGGGAGTAGAATATGTAGTAGAATTAGTAGTAGAAGTAGACAAAGTAGTAGTAGTGCGAGTAGAAGAAGAAGTAGAAGTAGAGTAAGTAGTAGAAGTGGTTGTTGTGGGAGTAGAAGAAGTAGTAGTAAAATTAGTAGAAATAAAATAAGTAAGTCTTAATCTCAACCTACATGCAGCTTGTCTATGGTTTACCTGAAATGTCTTGTGATTTTTGTACTTATTTGTATCATCTCACCTGCTTTAGGACAACGGATGAAATTGATCTCCTGTGCTCCAGCATAAGTACGTTGATGTTCTATGCTGACATGTTGATGAATATTCATTCTCCTAATTCAAATAAATCGAGGAATAAAAATCATTAGTGCATTCCAAGAGTAGAAAGTAGCATGAAACTTTCATATTGATACATGAACTAATTGGCATCACCCTCCAAAAATAACAACCCTAACAAAATAACAATAGAGTTGAGGGACAGTAAAATAAGTTAAACATTGCTAACGATGTAGGCGTGATTCAAGTTTCAAGTGGGTTGTGAAAATGGTTTTTATTCTTCATACATGTACAGGGTAGAATATATACAGTACGTAACTCTCCCTGCCCTTTAGTGTGATATACTGCCACGGAGGTGGTATTAGCTGGTAGCTGTATCACTTTGACAAAATGTGACAGATGTGTTTCGGCAGTGGACTGCCAGACCTGCCACACTGTGTTAGCGTCACGCAGTCAAGAGAGTGGAGCTGAGGGTATTCCCACACGGGGAGTTCAGTTATGGACATGATGATGAAGGGTGGCCACGAGGAGTGGACACTGGGGTGGCTGGACTGAAAAATACAACTTGGTCCAGTGAAATATGTGGGATCTTGAATCTTCAACTGCAAGACTGATTAAAGATCTTATATCGGAATTAAATGATGTCACAGATTATTAAATATATAATGAATGTGTTGATGACTGTATCGATGATAGAACCGGTTCTGACATAAACATTAGTTACCACAACTACGAGCAACACAGTTTTAATTTAACTCTAGCTGTGTCTCAAATCACATACTTGTGTACTTGTGTCACTAAAACACACACAAAACTGAGTGTGGATCGGTGGACACTTTCTACACTAAACGACTCCATCTTAGTGACGTTGACGTTGTAAATGGAATTTACTTCATATATATAAAAATATATTAAGGTAAGGTAAGGTAAAACTTTATTGATCCCTCAGGATTTATATATATATATATATATAAATATACACAGTTATATTTTCAGCAGCAGTAGGAGGACGACACGTCTTCGCTGCTGATACCGGCGTAAATATCTCGTCAATATTTATCATATTTCTTGATCCAAACCAAACATGCTGCCAGCAGGTGTCGCTAGTGTTCCTACAGCTGGTTTAAATCATCGTTAAATAGTAGTAGAAGAAGAAGCTGTCGTGTCATTTCCTGTTAGTGTGTAGCAGCAGTTTTTGATTTGACACATACTATCTGTGGAGAATTAGTTACTAGTTAGTACGTACACTATCCTGATGATACTAACTTCTAGTATACTAAGAGAAGTATGTTTGAGACATACTATCTGTGGAGGATTAGTTACTAGTTAGTACGTACACTATCCTGATGATACTAACTTCTAGTATACTAAGAGAAGTATGTTTGAGACATACTATCTGTGGAGAATTAGTTACTAGTTAGTACGTACACTATCCTGATGATACTAACTTCTAGTATACTAAGATAAGTATGTTTGAGACATACTATCTGTGGAGAATTAGTTACTAGTTAGTACGTACACTATCCTGATGATACTAACTTCTAGTATACTAAGAGAAGTATGTTTGACACATACTATCTATGGAGGATTAGTTACTAGTTAGTACGTACACTATCCTGATGCATACTAACTTCTAGTATACTAAGAGAAGTATGTTTGAGACATACTATCTGTGGAGAATTAGTTACTAGTTAGTACGTACACTATCCTGATGATACTAACTTCTAGTATACTAAGAGAAGTATGTTTGAGACATACTATCTGTGGAGGATTAGTTACTAGTTAGTACGTACACTATCCTGATGATACTAACTTCTAGTATACTAAGAGAAGTATGTTTGAGACATACTATCTGTGGAGGATTAGTTACTAGTTAGTACGTACACTATCCTGATGATACTAACTTCTAGTATACTAAGATAAGTATGTTTGAGACATACTATCTGTGGAGAATTAGTTACTAGTTAGTACGTACACTATCCTGATGATACTAACTTCTAGTATACTAAGAGAAGTATGTTTGACACATACTATCTATGGAGGATTAGTTACTAGTTAGTACGTACACTATCCTGATGCATACTAACTTCTAGTATACTAAGAGAAGTATGTTTGAGACATACTATCTGTGGAGAATTAGTTACTAGTTAGTACGTACACTATCCTGATGATACTAACTTCTAGTATACTAAGAGAAGTATGTTTGAGACATACTATCTGTGGAGGATTAGTTACTAGTTAGTACGTACACTATCCTGATGATACTAACTTCTAGTATACTAAGAGAAGTATGTTTGAGACATACTATCTGTGGAGAATTAGTTACTAGTTAGTACGTACACTATCCTGATGATACTAACTTCTAGTATACTAAGAGAAGTATGTTTGAGACATACTATCTGTGGAGGATTAGTTACTAATTAGTACGTACACTATCCTGATGATACTAACTTCTAGTATACTAAGAGAAGTATGTTTGAGACATACTATCTGTGGAGGATTAGTTACTAGTTAGTACGTACACTATCCGGATGCATACTAACTTCTAGTATACTAAGAGAAGTATGTTTGAGACATACTATCTGTGGAGAATTAGTTACTAGTTAGTACCTACACTATCCTGATGCACACTAACCAGTGCACTAAGAGAAGGATGTGATTTGAGACACAGAATCATTTTTGGTATCCTGTCTAAGCTCGGGATGAGATACTCACTCTGCTCTAACAAATAATAGTAGTAACCCGAACAAAGGGTAAAAGAGATTAGGGGTTCATCGTTTTCCATTCATTCAACGTATTAAAGAAAAAAATGACATTAATTCAAGGCACCTACTTTCATTCCTCGTAGGTAAAGCCCTTCATGCACAACCTTGCTCAATAAGTTGAACTGTTGGAACTCAGATAACTAATAAAATTCAGCCTCAAAATAAGACCCAACATGTTTCAATGAAATACAATTTTTAATGTTAATTTATTCTTCAATGGGAAAAATAACTTTATTATTAAAGCATCGTTTCGAGGACCATTTAAGCAGCGCCACTTATATGATACCTATGGCTAAATAAGAATTAATTTGATGTTTTGAATAAACAGTTAAAAAGTAACTTTCTCTTTGAAAGGTCATTTTAAATTGAAGAGCTATGAACGTGTGAGGAGCTTGAATGTCTAACGCACTCGTCGTCAGGTCTGCTCTAAGAACCACGGAGTGGAACCCGACGCTTCCATTGTCGACTCAAAATCTCCGGGTTGATGAGGTATCATTTCTCGACAATGTCGCGCGAGATGGGAATATGGAATGACATAATGGATTCATGGAGGACCTTTTGTTCCGTCAGACGGCGGCGGTCGAACCGGCGTCCGACGCTCCGGACGCTCAATGGAAGAAGCTGACTTGGACCGATAAAGAACGTGGACTTTTTGTGCTCATTATGAGCTTACCTGTAGCGTGACTGAACGGAACACGGAAGAAAATACCCCTGATACCGTCGCCTGCCACTGCTGACTCAGCGTAAAGCATAATGATCACGACTTTGTGGTTAACCTTGAGAATCAAGTCTTTCCCGAGCATAAAATGAACCATTTGAACGACTGGCTGAGCAGGTGCGGAGAACGAGTGGAGGGAAGATGCTTTGTTTCTGACGCTTAACACCAGATTAATTTCAAGTCCGAATTAATCCACGAATTTACCTTAAACACAAGGTGTTTCTTTTCTTTCTTGTGTTCTCTCCATTCCCTGCCCTCTCATGAAGCACCTGCAGGCTGTGTTTACTTTCAGTGAGCTTCACATCTGAACATTTTCAAATGAATGCAGCTTTTAAAACTCAACCTGAGCCTCTCAGCAGCCGCTGTGTGAAGTGAGAAAAGAAATCATATTCACCTCCACCTTTTTTTCTTTCCAGCAATGTGATGATACAAATATGTCTTTCATTTTTTTAAGTTGACACTAACATAAAGTTAAGTGTGACTCAATGAGCTTATTTTTGAAAATGTGAATTTGGGTAAAATGTATATTGGGCAAAACATCTATAATCTATTCATATAAAATGGGACATCTGTCCGTCCGTCCGTCCGTCCGTCCATATCGCACGACAGAATAGCTTGAAAATTAGCATTTAGACTACTGAGGTTTTGGGGGTGAGGGAGACTCAGGCAGTTCAATGGAAAGGGGGCAGAAATGGGGGTCAGAAGACCCCCAGGAAAAAAAAAGAAAAAGTCAAATTTTGATGAAATGTAAAACATATGTATTACATCTTAAGCAAAGGAGATTTCCAAAATATCACCTACTTTTTTTTTACATTCTTAAGCTAGTAGAATTAGAAGTAGAAGTAGTAGTTAAAGTAGTAGTAGTGGGAGTAGAAGAAGTAGTAGAATTAGTTGTAGAAGTAGAATTAGTAGAAGTAGAAGAAGTAGAAGAAGTAGAAGAAGTAGAAGAGGTAGTAGAATTAGTAGTAAAACTAGAATAAGCAAAGGAGATTTCCAAATATCAGCTCCTTTTTTTTACATTCTTAAGCTAGTAGAATTAGAAGTAGAAGTAGTAGTTGAAGTAGTAGTAGTGGGAGTAGAATAAGTAGTAGAATTAGTTGTAGAAGTAGAAGTAGAATTAGTAGAAGTAGAAGAAGTAGAAGAAGTAGTAGAATAGGTAGTAAAACTAGAATAAGAATAAGCAAAGGAGATTTCCAAATATCAGCTAATTTTTGAAATATGTTCATTTAAAAAAAAAGAAAAAATCATATTCAACACATTTTAAATAAGGAACATTTGAATAACTGTGGCTTCTTTAAGCAACTGTAACTGTAATAATCAGTGTTTCTGCTATATTTTAAAGTCATTTTTTAGACAATTTCTTTTATGTATATGTGAGGCGTCAAATACTCCAAACAATAATATGTCGTGGTCGCTTGATCCTTTCTTTTTTAAGTCGCAGTCGTGATCTTATTCTATATTGTGAACGCTGTTATACAAGTCAATTGCCACATAAAAGCCTTCATGCGACACCTCTTCTTTCTTAAGAGCCGATACATTTATAGAGAACACTGAGACCGTGACAGCAAATCAGCTTCTCATATCAAAAAGCTGTATATCTATTAAGTATTCCACAAGAACTCCCACGCCAGTCCTTGTCACTTGTCTGTCTCCATGGTAATTGAGGTTCAGGATGCGAACTAATGAGAGTCAGACATCATTCAAAACATCTCCGTCGCTGACGGTTGGACCTTCATTTGTCTGCCCTCGTCTTAATAGCTTTCAGTGGTTCTCCGATCATGTATATCAGCTGTTCCTGATGAATTCATAGATCGATAAAAGGCTTCGACTTTTTAACCGTAACCCGGGAGTCGCATTTAACACTTCACGGGGATGGATTTTAAAGAGTGAAGAGTGTGACATTTGCAATTGCGGCGGCACTCTCGAGCACCTTTTCACAGGCTCCTGGGAAGAGAGAAGAAATAATTGCAGGATGCAACAGTGGAGTTGTTCCAGTGTAACATCTCCACCGGGCCCCTTTATGACCAGTTAATAGGCTGGAGGACATTCTCAACCACTTGTGTTTTACCATCATGTGTGAGCAGAAAACACCGCCAGAGGACGGCTCTGTGCTGCCAGATCTGAAGTCAAATTTAATTGTTTTAATCTTCAATCCGTGCAACACTGGATGCAAAAAAGGCACAACTTGACAAAGGTTAGTATCAATGGGCAGAGAAGCCCAAATTACTCACCGATTAGAGAGAAAAAACAAAACAGTAAATGGAACGAGGCTATTTACGACCAAACTAACATCCAATCCAACACATTTGTTTTCAGTTTTTACAAAAGTTGACGCACTCAACTTTTATAATAAATCTTAAACACCACTTGTATTCGTTATGAAGCTTAAATATCTCATTTATAAACAGATTGTACTGGGAAGATTTTCGAATTGAATACAAGGACGAAGTTTTCGGGTTTTTTTCTCAGCTACTTAATTCTGTTAAGGGTCAACTATCAGATTTCCTGAGTGATTTTTCAACACAATGCCAACTGAGTGTATTTCCGATTTGTTGGCGTTTGTCTGTGTGAAAGCAAATAAGGGAAAAACAGGTTAACAGATTTCAATAGAAATGCGTGTTCAGGAACCATCAGTAGATTCTGATCCACAGACCTCAGAGCCCGAGCTGGGGTGTAAGTCTGGATCAGATCACCGATGGAAGGTCTGACCATGAATATATTTGAAAGTAAGAACCAGAATTTTAAAATGATCCTGAAAGAAACTGGCAGCCAGTGAAGAGTTTGAAGGAGAAATGTGAGTTCTTCTACTAGAGCGGCTCAGAATTCTGGCTGCAGAGTTTTGTATGAACTGCAGGCGAGACACATCCTTCTGGTTTAGACATGAAAACAAACTGTTACAATAGTGTAAACGACACAAACACATAGATTACAAGCTTTAGATCGTGTTGTGACATCATTTTCCTAAGTTTATATATTTGTCAAAGAGATTTAGAAAATAGCCGATCTTCAATTTTCCACAAGAATTCACACCTGGTGGCCATTTTAGTTTGAGACTACTTGTTTAGACTAATGGAACTGAGGGTAAAGGAAAAGCATCTTGATATTAGTTGTAATGTTTGTATAATAATAGCGAATCAATGTGAGCTTCTGAAATTTACCGACAAAAGAGAATTCACTGTAAAGTCTAATGCATCTTTAAGAGCGCAATCCTTTCCAGGTGAGCTCATCCACTGACCTTATCCGCCATTCAGTGTTTGTATATTATCGACTCTCCAGCAGGCACGAGACAAGTGCACGAGGCTAATGGAGAAAGCAGCCTGAAGGTTTAGCTTTCAAGCCTCTGGCTGTAATGTGCTCCCAAGCAAACCGCCTGAAGTAACTGGAGAATTAAAAACAAGCCCTGTCAATTTTCATTATGAGACATCAGGTGCGCTGCCAGGTCTGGCCTACATGCTCGGCTGCTCTCCATCAGCCTCCGAGTCATTTAACCCTAATTGACAGTCTTGTGTCAGGGCTTGGTGCTGTTGAGGAAATTAACCGGGAACAGGGAAATGTACCAGACAATGTTCATATTTTATGTGAAACAAGAGAAACAATAAGGGGAGAAAAAAAAGAAAGGTTTTTAAATCCACAGCATCATGGTCCGGTCCCTGAATAGGTAATGAGTTTACGGTGTGTGTTCAACAATGGATAAGTTGTCTCTGGAACCCGTCCTGCAGCCCCTCCTCGCCATCTAACGCTAAACCGAGCACGCCACGCTAATCGCCGGGAAGAGGCGACTAAAGCTACTGCTAATCCATTCTGGAATTACGGGGGAGAACAAATTAAGAAACTTCAACTCATTAGCTGAGTTTTAATTCGCCGCCCCTCCTGAAGTAATCCCTAAACTCAGCCTCTCCAGTTAATTACAGCGAGGGCTTGCATGAGAGCACGTTCTCTGGGTTATGCTTTTTTTTTTGTGTGTGTTGAATTAAGTTTTCACGGCGTCGTGCAAGCGATTGTGTTTATGTATCAATACCAAGATTGAATTAAATGCTTAATATTCGACAATCCTTGCTTTATATTCGAGAATAGTTTCATATTTCCTACCGGAAATATTCGCCGTTATATTTGATGGTGTCAATATTTCTATTTGTATTTCTATTTCCTAGTTGTATTTGTATTTTTTAAGCGTGACTTACATTAGAGGAAAGGAAATGCAAATTTGATTTTGGTGCTCTTTTTAAAATACAATCTGGACACCAGGAACCATTTGAAGATCTGTCACTCTCTGTGGTGCAGAAAAAGCTGTTGCTCTTGCATGAAGCATGTTATACAAGCGGGTTCTTTAATGTTTGCGCCACCTGCTGTACCAATGAACTTATTGATTGTTAAAATGAAACAAAAAAAGACATTAAATTATACATTTATTCATTTTTTTTCAAATTGGTCACTCTCTGTGATGCAGAAGGAGTTCCCATTTTTAGTGATTTAATTATTTACACCAAGTGTCTCAATCAGCCCAGGGATCATTAACTTATGCATTAGTGCAGGTAGAGCAAAGGACTCACATTTTGTTCGACGACAAATGGTTACAGATTAAACATAAAATGTTATATTTAATATAGTTTTCATTATATACACACAATTAAACCTTTTTTTTCTAGAAAAGTTGACAATAATGGCCCAAGTGTACCAAAAAGAGTGATGGATGGATCTTCAATTGATTCATGGATCCAGATGGTCTTTTGAAAAGTGGCACCAAAATCCTCCAAAATGTGCCTTTACCCAGATTCATACTATTAGGAAAATCACACTCACATGTTTCAAATATAGCCGTTATAGATTATAGGAGATAAATGGGTAAAAATGAGAAGCTAGTCAAGGTCTGAACTCTTGTGTTGTTTTAGTTTGATCACATATTAAACTATTGGTCAATAACAATAACACTTTTCAGAAAATGTTCTCAGCGGCTTGACGTTTTTGAACACCAGCTTGCCAGCAACAAAAAATGTCGCTTCACAAAAAGCTGTTATTTAAAAAACAGAAAAGAATTTGAACTGGCCTTTGAAAGGCCTTTGTTACAAAATACATTTGCCTTGAGAAGATGAAAACCTGTTTTTCAATCCACAGCCACTAAGTATTTTTCATCTGTCCCCTTTATTTTTTTTTATAGAAAATGGAATAATAGAAGAGGATTTCAATAGCTTTTGGAGCCGGGCAGGAGGCTAACATTTGAACTTGGTCGTTACATGGGTGGTAAGCCACTCATGAGAGAGGCTTTTGTAATCTAAAATATGGATAAGTGGCAGTGGAGGATCAAGAAGGAGTGTTGGATGGGTAGATGGGAGGATGAAAAGCACAGATATACTGTCAGCTTTCTACTTTAAGAGCACTTGACTTGCTTCGCTCACAGACTCGCTGCTGAAATCAGGGACGACGAACATGTTCTGGCCATGGTTCCGCTTTCACTCGGGTGGATGCGTCATTCTCACAAGTGTTATTATCATTTGTGAGCAGCTTCTCGGTAATTAACCTCGCTATTGTGGAGCAACAGATTGGACAAAGCGTCCCACCGCCCCCTGCCTTCCACGTTCGGTTGCGAGCGCATTGATTTGTGGTCCACGGGAGGTGACTGCAGAGGCCGCTCGCCATGGATATCCCATCAAGCTAATGAGGCATGGCCTGACAGATATGGTCGCAAGGTGAACACGGGGTGTCACTTGTTGCTTGTACTGTCACTGGATCGTTTCATCGAGCTGCCAATCTCGCTTTTGGGTAAATGAAGGTGTCGGTATGAGTTCTACGTCAAGAAGTACCATATTTTCCGGACTACTATAAGTCACCATTTTTTTCATAGTTTGTCCGGGGGTGCGACTTACACTCTGGAGTGACTTATGTGTGAAATTATTAACACATTATTAGCGGTATATCATTTCACATGTTATTTTCACACTAAACCACCAGAGGGCGCTCTAGGCCTGTGTTGATCATTTCCACGTAGAAGAGGAAGCATCTTCTACCTCCGGAGTTAGTTAGTTGTTTAAAAGTGACACGAGGATGAAGAGTTATTTGGAGTTACACGGATGGTTTGGTAAACTTGTTAGTTATTTATGCTATAGTTCTCTGAATAACTCTTCATATGTTATGTTAACATACCAGGTTCTCACTTCATGTAACGTAACATTATTCTGTTGTTGCCTCTATTTTTATTTTAAATTGTCTTTCAAGATCACATGTCTGTTCTTGGTGTTGGATTTTATCAATTAAATTTCCCCCAAAAATGCGACTTATACTCCAGTGCGACTTATATATGTTTTTTCCTTCTTTATTATGCATTTTATGGCTGGAGCGACTTGTACTCCGGAGCCACTTATAGTCTGGAAAATACGGTATACAGTGTATACACTTTGATTTGCGAAAATATTTTCTGTTCTTTTACTGGGTTTGTTCCAAATCTGTTTTCCTAGATAGTCTCATCTAGAAGTAACTAGATGGTTTCATCTGTCTATCATCACAAAGGAATGTTTGCTAGTGTGTATTCAAAGCCTTTCTAACGTATTCCATTCTTTCTTGAGAGATCAATGTTGCAAACCTTCTTCTTCCTTTGCTTGACCCTCGTCTCTTGGTCTGCTCTCGACAAAATCACTTTAACTTCATGACAACTTTCCCTTTTTTTTCCCTCTTCGGCTTGTTTTTTTAAATTCCATTTCTCTCCCAGGCACGTTAATGCCTCACACTGAGAGTGTTTGTACAAGACGATGGTGGCCACGGAGCGAAGGCGCTTTGATACAAACGAGCCTGTTCTGTTTTTGTTTCGCTGCTTTGTGGACGCGTCCTTCACTGCTCTTGAATAGTTCTGGTAAGAGGGCGAGACGAATCGGATCCGGTAAAGTTTGCGGCAGCTATGGATTGTCGTTAAGTTGAAACGATACAATCTCTGGTGTGAAAAACGTGTTTCCGCTTGTGTTGATGCAGGAAACCATGAACCGGTTCGTTCTATTTCGAAAGAACGAGTGAGCAAGACGGACCAGTCGAAGGACATGTTCCAGTTAAGTGTATCCGCTCGTCTGTTCTTGCCATGTTGCAGTTCTTGTCCGGTCGGTTGTGGATCGGAAACTGTGACGATTCCCTCTTGGATGGAATCAAGACTGGATTAGATTCATGTGTATTTTGTATAAGTCTCTCCATCTCCAACATTCTTCGTCCAACATCTCCCCCTAACTTTGTTTACAACAACTTCTATCCTCTGATACTCTTTCCTGATTTTCTAATCCAGTCTTCGGTTTGAGCTTCCGTCTTTACCCAACAACTCATGGCAAGATCTTGCTTATGTACTCAAATATTGCCTCGTTTATGTCATCTTTAATGTAAACTAAAGCTGCTTTTTCTTCCTAATGTTGCCATTTATTGTTTGGAGAACATTCAGGACCAGTGTGTTAAGTAAGTGCCGAGATAAATTGTCAACACAACTTGTTAAAAAAAAAGCCTTCTAGCAACCACCACACTCTCTTTAACACCGCATTCTCCCCCAAAGGCTCAATCAGGCGGAAGATCGGATGTTATCTGACATAGTTAAGAAGGGAAAAAAAAAAGGAAAAACAACAACACATTGACTCTGCTGCCAGGAGCAAGACTGCAACACTGTGTTTTTCAAACCTGAACCTAATTAGCACTGAATTCTGAGGTTAATTAAACAAAAGGAGGTTAAATTATGTGACTGGGATTTAAGTGGCGACACGCCGGATTAGAAACGCTGCTGTCTTTTTTTTCCTGAATCGCTCATCCTCGCTGTTCCGGGGCAATCGCTTTCTTTATCCCATGTTTTGTCTTGTTGTGTTTGCAGATTAAACAATAACAATAACAACTCCAAGTCTATGTGACTTGTAGTTTTATTTCTCTGACTTTTTTTTAACGGCGTTTTAAGGATTTCTCCGTCTTCGTTCGATCGCTCGTCACTCGTCCTCGACAATCGTTGCTTCGTCTGTTAATTCAGTTGAGCTGATTCACGTGTCAAACATTCTCAGAGATCCATTATTGATAATATGGGATTTATAATAGAGTTTTCTGTGCTGCAGATTTCCTTTTTTCATGAAACTGGAGAAAAAAAAGAAGGAAACAGGCTGAAAGTGCTAAATAGTGGCAGCGTTCTAAATATCCAGTTTGTCCTTTCAGTCGCCCCAAGTTCATAGATTGGCAAATAGTTGGAATTCTGATGATTTAGCAACTTCTAATGTCAATAGTTATGTACAAATGAAACCCTTTGAGGAAAAATACTTTGAAATTATTGGTTTGAAGAATCTCTTTAAAGGTTTAGGACGATGGTCGAAATGTGTGACTTCCTACAAACCTCAACCTAATTTTTTTAATTCCCAAAGAAACTTTAATAAAGTTATTTATTAATAAAGTAAATGATATCTATATATTTCCATACAAATGTTGGAAGTATCAGTGCTCATCTTTTGGGGAAAGTCATGTGTTTGCTTTGCTTTGTTTTCAAGAATAAAAACACAATCATTTAATCTCTTTATCTAGTGTTACAGTGAAGTGCTCTCCTTTCTTTGACTTATTACTTATAACTATTTATTTTCTACTATTATTAAAATGATATGTTTGCAATGTTAGTGGAGGTGCCTGGCAAAGTGACAACAAATCAACACGATCATTATTCATACGATCAAATCAACTCCCACTCTTGGTCAGCTGTGTGAGAGAAGCTGGTGAGAATCACAGACACTGATGCTTTTTAAAACAAACACATTTCAATTACAAATGAATACTGACTTTCACCTTCTCAGTTGCACAACATGAAAGTACTATGAGCCAAAAGAAACATGTTCTTAAATCATTCATGTATAGAGATAATAAATTGCAAAAAAGGAAACTAATAATAAATACATAGTTCAATTATGATGAAAAGTAAGCAATTGTGTCGATACGTCTTTTTTGTGTGAGAAAAAAAAAGGATTATTATATTGATATTTAACAACACTGCATCATTATTATCCCTGGATAGCAATAATATTTATTTATTTATTTTTTGATATTTTGGGGTTTATTCATATTCAATCTAATGTTTATAAAACAAAATTGACAATAAACATTGAACACAGTTTGTTCATTCCATTGTAGCAGTTATACTTCCTGCCTCTAGATGGCAGCAGTCATTACATCCTCCACAGCTAAAGGGAGACTGAAATCCTGCAACATCCCAGCAATAACTGAGGATGAGAGGATACAGCTTTCTCCGGGTGGTTATAAAGCTGACATTTGGATATAAATAGACTTTCAGATCTATTTATTCAACCTAAAGAGAACAATCACAAGATGTCACTAAACCATTCAGTGTCTCATAAAATATATTGTATCGTGAGCTGAATATATGGTTTTGAATCACATTGTGAGATTAGTGTATCGCTACAGCCTCACTTAATTATTAAACTGCTTCTAAATTCAACCTTTTCCAAAAAAAGTTAGATTGATACTCATTTTTGAGCTCATGAAAAGGTTCAGACACGTTTAAAACACTTCCTGCTTTATTTTCCTTAAGAGCGTCTACACATCCATTTTATTAATGAGGACGAAAGTGAATTGTATTGTGAGAATTATCCGGACTCCTCTATCGGCGTAAACTATGTTTCCAAACCACTCACTTGTTATACGTCAATAAGATTTATGTTTGGCACTGGAGTACTGTGGATATGATGCCATTACTGGATTACTGTGGAAACTGAGCATCCAAAAAAAAAAAAAAAAAGTTTTCAGTTTCCACATAATCACTGGCTTTGTTGGCAGGCACTTAGTTTAACCACTATTCTCCGTCCACTCAGGGGCCATTATTACCGGCTACACAGCAGAGAATACAATTCCACCGGCGCACTCCTGAGCTGAAGCGCTTCCTTGTGTTGTGGCCGCGAACATGGAACCTTATCTGACCCGTCGTCTCTTTCTACCGTCGCCCATGTTTTCATTCCGGTCCGTTCCCACTTTAGGCAGGAAATAGCCTGCCGAGGGTCATCCATGTTTCTATACCTTCCACCTCTCGGTCCTCCTCCAGCCACGGAACCGGGAGAGCGAGCGATCGATGTATGAGCATAACGCAGTGACGGGGAAGTGTCTTGTCTCATTTGAGTCTGCTTTTAATTAGACCACCGGGGATTCATTGGCATTGAGAGGCTGCCGTGATGAGGAGTTAGTGGGGTCAGGTACAAAGAGCTCATTTCTTCTACCTTGGTACCTTCTCATGCTATTCCAGACACAACAAGGCTGTGGCGTAAACTCGGGATACGCGAGATACTTTTAACAGCCCTTCAAGCAACAATATAGTTCTATTGATCAGTGCAGCGTAATGACCATTACATTGAATTATTCATAAGGTTGTCATTTCTTATACGTTAGAAAGTTCTGCTGGAGCCTTGAGTTGACTTTCTTTAAGGGCTTTAGAAATAAAAGAAAATGTATATATGTATATATTTTTTATTGTTTTCTTCTTTTGTTAAACCCACATTTGCAGACAAAGTTAAAGAAAAAAAACAAGGATACACACTTCATCAAGTTATTCATTTAAATAAATAAAGATATGGATTAGAAAAGTAGACAAAAAAAAAATCAAGATTCATTGTAATGGTCAGACTTTGAACCATAAATTGGTTATATATATATAGAAGTGGGAAAAGAACTATTGGAAATATAATATTTTATATGAGAGATTTACCTTTTTGTCACCATCGGTACTTAAAATCTCCTCTTATTTTGGAGAAATGAGGCGTAACAGTGGTCAGTGAAGTAGACGGTTAATAAAAACAGGAGTAAAAATACAAAAGTACTGAAAATACAAAAATGTTAGACTATAAATCGTGGACCAACTTTGGCTTTTAAGAGACGGACGATGAGACAAACACTGATCGATATAATGTGTGTTTAAACGGTTTGTTATTTGCTCAGGATTTAATAAAATGTGTGTTTTCTTATGTTTAGAACAAATGAGTTAAATGGATCTTAGTTTGCATAGAAAAGGTTTTACATAGAAAAGGTATTACTCACTGTTCAGAAATCAGAAATAATTGTCCTGATTTCTATGAAACATTTGAGTCAAGCAATTAATGTGTCCAACTTTATTTTTACTTTATATAATGTAATATGATGATTCCAGGTCACACCAGTTCACTTTAATGTTCCTACTTCTCAGCTACTGGATGACAACAGTACTGAAACATAACCGACACATTTTGTCAATATTCAATTTCTTTAAAGTTGTTCTTATCTTGTTTTAGCTGTTTGTCAAACTAAAACTAGCACAAGTTTACATAAAAGAAGTTGCTGCTGACTTTTCATCATCTTAAATCCCTCACTTAAGACTTGTTTCTCATCTTTATCGTGTCCCGCTGTACAGTTTTTGTTTATTTGTATAGAAACATTTGTATTTTTAATAAATACATAAGAGGTTTTACTTTTCATGGCTACACTTGTCCTTTTCAATCACATAAATGTCTTGCACATCTATATCTGATACGACAGATACCGTGTATCGTAATATGACCATTAATCCGGTCAAACAACATCACAGCCTTACACCCCAGCTCGGGCTCTGAGGTCTGTGGATCAGAATCTACTTATGGTTCCACGCACACGACTCAGGACCAGAGGAGAGAAATCTTTTCAGGCTGTTGCTCCTAAGCTTTGGAACGATCTTCTCTCTCTTTGCTCTTGATGATCTACTGACTCCTTTAAGAAACATCTTAAGACGTTTCTATTTGTTCAGGCTTTTCCTTTAATTTCTCGAACTCCTGTGTTGTTCTCGGTGTTATCTTGATCTTTGAAGTATGTACTGTTTTGAGTATTGTTTTGATTGTTAAAGCGCTTTGTGACCCTGGTCTCGAAAAGCGCTATATAAATAAATATTACTTACTTACTTACTTACTTACAGTATCAAGTATCGATTATTATCTCAACCCTGATCCAAATAAGGTTCTGTTTCTTCGCCCATCGACTTGTTAATATCACAAGACGACACCGATTCGAACCATTCACTGTTTTTTTTTTCCGTCGCCATCTTTTCGAGCGAGCGGTTACAGTGAAAATGTCCAGAGATTACCAGGATAATCTTTTGAACGCGGCTCCTCCAGGAACCAGCCACGAGAATGAATGGATTACAACCAAACTAATTCCAAGCTCAATATCAGAAGCTATCCCGAAGCCAAGAAAACAGATTCTGATCTCATAGAAGCGCCGTGTCCTCCAGCTCTCGGGCGGCAGCACTAAGCACCTCGGAGACTCTCCGCTGTGCGAAGCACCTTTGGTTGGGAGCGCCGCCGAGGTCACGAGTTCATGTGGACACTTCTCGCCATTTTTCTAACCGGCAAATAGACAGCGTGCGGAGCGGGAATCATGTTTGTCTAAAGGGTGGCTAGGAAGTGGATTATGTCTACAAACACTCTTGTCATTAGCGGTGGTACAGTCTATGGTCCTGTGACAACATCAATGTCCAAGTCCCAACAGAGGCAGACATGCCTGGCAGCGCCGTGACAGATTTATTATTCAACCGACGTACTTGGCTTTGCAGAAAATTCCATTAACACTGTAACTTACTTACATTGTACTCAAGAGTCGGGCGATATACCATAAAGCACAGGATGAGTTTTGACAGTTCGTACGACACGTGGAAACATTACGGCGACAATCGTATCAGGAGACGGATGACGATGTGCACGGAGATAACAGATACACTCTTGGATTATAGTGTGGCTTCATTTCTATTTTCAAAGCTACAGCCTAGAGAATGACAGGAAGAAACAACCTGCAAATGATTCATTAGAGGTTTTAATAGAGTGGCGTATATACATCCATAGATAAGTGGTTTAGACACTTTTATTCGTGCAGGCTTTTCCTTGATTCTCTGGGACTCTTGTGTTTTTCTCGGTGTTATCTTGACCTTTTAATTATATATTTCAGCGGTTATTGTTTTTTATTCTTTGTGACCCTGGTCTAGAAAAGAACTCTATAAATATCACTAACTTACTTACTTACTTACTTTTTAGTAAACATGTTGTCTGTCAGTTTTCCCATATAAAACTCAACACAAAGGATTATTATTATTAGTATTGCTGTTACTTTAATGAATAAATTGGATTCAATAATGACATCACAAATCAACTCGCTGTAACAATTCATGCTACATTAATACGATTTCAGTGGCAATTTAATTTAAACTTGACCCAAACATTAGTTTTTAAACGTGGTTCAACTCTTACCAGCACCTGCACAACTGAAAAATGATCTTAAGCTCCGCCCACTGAACATACTATAACCACACCCACTCTGCTGTGATTGGTCGAGCATGGATGTTTGTCACTACGCGTTATCAATGGTCCCCAACTCCAAGGGACTGGTTGTATAAACAAAGCGTGATTACAGCTGGAGGAGGAGTGAAGCCATTATTACGTCATAATGGACTCTCGTAACCTCTCGTTCGTCCAGATTTCAGAGCAACTTTATAAAGTAATAATTAAAACATGGTCATGATGAGAAGTTACTGCGTCTTGTGATATGCAAGTGATATGTGAATAATAATAATAATAATTTATAACAAATCCTGTAAATATATGTAACATGCATTTTTATTTTATATTCAAGAAAAAAGGAACGGTTTGAACTCAGTAGGAATTCATTTTTGATGGCTAACAGAACAACATATTTAAAGGAAAGTTTATTTTGACAGAGATTTCATTATACTTGACATCTTTCTTTGATTGAAGATCAAGAAAATCATGCAGATCCACCGATGACGCCTGGGCTGTTTGGTATGCATGTGATTCAGCCATGTTTCTTCTCCACACGTCTCTTCTCCAATCAAAGCACAAACTGCAGGACGAACCTTCTCATCTCCTCATCATATTTGGACCAATGTTATAAAACATAAGAGGAAGGAATAAAATGGATGGAAGTGTTTAACAACTCGAAGAAGACGGAGAAGCAGTAAACAAAAAGTTGACTAAATAATTCAGATTTTAAAAAGTTGAATATTCCAAAACGCTGCAGCTTCGTCACTCGGATGGAAAGTAACTTTGTTTACACGTTTGCAAAGATCATCAGGCTTTAAAAAATGTACTCGTCCTCTCGACGATTCACACCCAGACTCTCCCTCTCTCTCCGCCTCATTAAACGGGCTCTTTATGTACCCTTTGTGAATATTTTATAAAAGAGGACAATCGTGCAAAGACGAGCGTCTGCCTTTGGTGCTGCTGTTTTTTTTCTTCTTCCTACCACTGTACTGTGGGCCCTAATGACACCCGCCGTCCCCGCAGTCTTCGGCGAAATGTCAACGAGAAAAGAGACTTTTGAACCGTAGTTAACGTGAAGTCGCTTTTTAAAATTTGACTCCGATGAATTATCAAAATGAATTCCTGACCCCCATTAACGAGCGGGTTCAGGGTTGAGCAGACCAATGGTGGGATAAATAAATGAATGAAACTTCAAATATAAGGACCTGCTGTCAGTCAGACAGAGACCAGCCTTAGCCTCATATTAGTCTTAGGACAGACTAGGTTACCTCGGTCGTTTATCGGGGGGTTTTTTTGTTCCGGGAGCAGCTGCAGCAACGATGGCTGACGCTGGAAGAAAGAAAGTAAAGCGTCGAAGGTTAAATAACCCATATTTCTCCCTCAGCATTGTATCTCTCTGGCGTATTGCTCATGCCTCGACTCCTACCTGCTGCCAGAGCGCACAATTCCCTACGCCGCCGTCCCCCGTACTTGTTCCCACGTACGACTATCTGGCTCCGACTACACACACACACACACACACACACACACACACGCCTGACAAGTAACAAGCTAAACTAGCATTTACCTCAGCAGCTGGGTTCACCACCAGCTACAATTACAAGCATTAGCACGCCTAATTAACAGAATGGCTGGCAGCTCATGCAGGCGGAAGAAGGTTCCGTTTCCATGACGCAGCGATCAGGCCTCCTGAGATACACCTCCCACACCTCCATCGACTTAGACCCGCTCGCTACGACGCCGGTCTCAGGGGTGGTTGTTCCACAAATTTTGGGGAAGAAATAATCACATCTCTCGGGTTTTGGATGAAACACAAATAGAAAACAAATCAAATAATCATTGAATGTATTGAAAAAGTACCAGAGAAATTCAGTGATAAAGCTTAGACATCATCAAATTTACCTGAAGTTATAAGTGTAGAATTGATATAGAAATTGTTTGAAAACTTGAAAACTATTGGATTAATAAATAAAAGTCAATAAAAGTCTACGATAATAAGTTAACAGTGTAAAAAAAACCTGCATATTTCAACTCATATTCTTGCTTTTTACTGTCCTGAACACCAAGAAATTCTGATGAAATAAAGTTTATTAATGACTTACCTACTCAACCCATACTTGTTAATTAATACCAAGCTCTTTTTCAACAATACAAATGTAAATACTATAAATAAATAACACGTATATCTGTAAGTTAGTAGTAATAAGTTCGTAAATATTTCTTACAGAAATATTTGGTCATACAACAGTTTACAATTGAGGGAAATAATTGTTATATTTGTGAATACATTTTTTAATATAAGTTAAAGTTGAGTCGGATATTTGATTTAAAGGAAAAAAGTAAAATAAATAAAGTAGTTATTTCTAACAAGGAGAGTTCGCTGGTGCTATATTTTTAATTACTTTCTGTAATCTTGCCACAGGGAAGAGAAATAAATATAGGATTTGCTTTGAAAAAAACATTAGCCTGTGACACAGTGACACATCGGGATCTTTGATTTAGTCAGAGTTCCTCAGAAAATAAGCCTAAAAATGAGTAAAACAAAACTATCTGTCACCATCTTGTTGCAAAGCATCCAGTCCAGCTCCCTGCTGATTCAGCAATATGGCCAGATGTATTTTTCACAAACATATGGTTTGTTTTTTATGCCTTTTTATCGTTGTTTTTTATAATCTGAACTTCGGTCCATGGAAATAACAATAGAATTAAACCAATCCACGAGTAGACCACCAACTGATATCTGATCAACCTGCTGTAGAAGTAACTCATAATTGCACTTAAGTCCCAGACGTACGTAATCAAGTGCGTCGATTGTTGTCGAGCTAAACTTTTATATCAAAGATTACGATCTTTTTCAAAGGGGTAACGTAAAGGCGTATTGACGCCCGCGGAATCAAAAAACCCAATTAGACGAGGGCGCTGGTGCACGGTGCTCCGGCGAGGGCCGACGCCAAGATGATTCCTCGCGCTCAGCTTATTAAGATGTCATCCGTGCGAGCTTCCGAAGGGTTGATGGGTAAAATGCCCTGGTGGCACATTCTGCTGCAGGCACGTCACTCCGGACTGTCACCGTCCTCACGGCGGTCGACTCTTTAGTGGATGTCACCGTCTGCCGGGAAACGCTTCGGCAACATCTCCTGATTTGTTTATTTATTTTGAACTCAGACAAGATGTGTAAGTAAGTCAGTAAGTAAGTAATTTTTATTTATATAGCGCTTTTCGAGACCAGGGTCACAAAGCGCTTAAACAATCAAAACAATATTCAATAAAGTATATAATTTAAAGGTCAAGATAAAACTGAGAACACAACAGGAGTTCCAGAAAATCAAGGAAAAGCCTGAACAAATAGAAACGTCTTAAGATGTTTCTTGAAGGAGTCACTAGATCCATCAAGAGCAAAGATAGAGAAGATCGTTCCAAAGCTTAGGAGCAACAGTCTGGAAGGATTTCTCTCCTCTGGTCCTGAGTCGTGTGCGTGGAACCATAAGTAGATTCTGATCCACAGACCTCAGAGCCCGAGCTGGGGTGTAAGGCTGGATCAGATCAGTGATGGAAGGTCTGACCATGAATAGATTTCATAGATTTTAAAGTTGATCCTGAAAGAAACTGGCAGCCAGTGAAGAGTTTTAATGATCAGAGAAATGTGAGTTCTTCTACTAGAGCGGCTCAGAATTCTCGCTGCAGAGTTTTGTATGAACTGCAGGCGAGACACATCCTTCTTGTTTAGACATGAAAACAAACTGTTGCAATAGTCCAGGCGAGAAGACACAAACAGGTCATCTTGTGACAACATTTTCCTAAATTTAGAGATTTTTCTCAGTTCAAGTGTGTTATACAATCCCACTGTAGTCACTAAAATACTTATTTTACGTTGGTTTAAACACGTGCCATCGCAATACAAGTCCAACGTTTCATCCCCGAGTCAGCAAAGACTCCAGCCAACGCTCGAGCGAATCAAGTCTTCTCCATAACACAACCTGCTGACCTGGGACTCACTGATCCAGTGGCTCCTCTGGGGAGTCGGATAATAGAATCTCCCGAGCCACCCTCGTATTAATTATGGCAGACCTTGGCCGTGGATAAATATGTACACAGAGGGCGATCTGCGTCCTATTGTACACAACCATACAATGGATGGTATATCTTGAAAGTAAACAACATGAAAGGGAGAAAAACGAGTCGTTACAGCTTAATGTAAGGATATTAGTGAGAGCAGGGATGAGCTAATGAAAGATAATTTATGTTTATGATGGGTTTGTTAAAGCTCGAATCCCAAGGTGTCCAGGATTATACTGGACACGTTTTTTAGCGAATGTCAACAATTATATTGTTAAGTGATACACGTGGGTCGGCCTCTGAAATAAGTGGCAATTACATTTTGAAAAAACTCAAATGCAGGACAGGAACTAATTATTGTTTTTTTAATAATTTGCACAATATTATTTGATATCTTTATTTTTGGATTGTGGCCGAGGAACCAGTTTTATAGAACATATGAAATGATCGTAACCACATTTAAACAGATAAGATATACCCATTAAAAGAGTCTCAACTGGTTTTGTAATGTTTATTTTAGTTTATTTGTTTCATCAGTAACAACATGATTGTATAATCAAATCATGCAAAAGCCTAAATTTGAGGTGAAGATCCTTAAACTGACATGTTACAAAGATGAACGCCCTTAAGATTGAGAGCCCTGGTTTAAAATTTGGAAAATAATCTTTAAAAATGTATCATAAAGACAGTCCAATTGATTTTAACACATTTATCGGTAAAATTTACCTGAATATTATGTTATTGATTTGCTCTTCTAGCACGTTTAAAACTCATTTGACATTTTTGTTTTAATGAAAACGACTGACATGGTGTGTGGAAATTGAATTTAGGGGGAAGTATATTTAAATGACTCAAACCTGGTTTCAGGCAAAGACGAGGAAACAAGAGTATGTTTCGTATTTGTTTCTCTCCTTGTACAAGTAAAATTGCTGTGACTTTAAAACCAAACCATGATCTTCGATCCTTGGGTTTAAGTTCTGAGTCAGTCCCTTTATTAACAATATTTATATTTATTATCATTAATATTGTTATTATTTCTCTCTATTTCATCCCCTTTTTAGTGGTGGGTCATTTGTAAACTGTAGAAAGATTTAATTTGAAAAAATGATCGTCTGATGCCGAAGCATGGGTGAGTCGTTCACACTCGCAGACGTACTGTCTGACAATAAACCTCCGTCAGCGACGACGCACGTCTGAATGCAAACAGTTTGTTGACTCCTGTAAGTTTGTCAGACAGACGGAGACAAACTCTGTTTCTATACTTCGGCGCGATATCAGACGGAGCGACAGTAACAGTTGGCAGGCAAATGTTGGAGCAATACAAAGCACAGACACATCATCCAATATCACACTGTGATGATATGAGAAAAGCAACAAAAACATCGAGTCTTGGACATGAAACAATTCATCTCTCTGTCTGGTGCGTCAGGAATCCGCAGATGTAGAACAAGATAATATTCCGGCGCTTTTGCTTGTCGTTCGCATGCAGCAACGTTCCTTCTGTAAACATATTTGCCTTTTGCACTGTGGGCGAGAGAACAGCTGTGTTTGGAGCAAGTGGAAGAGCAGCTAATGAACCAGAGTGAACGGTTGATAACTCACATCTGCTGACGCTCTCCAGCTGCTTCCATCATCTCGGCCCCGGTCCAAGACCTAACGCCGGGGCAAACACCTGATGAAGACGCCACAGATATCCAAGCTCGTCCTCGTGTGTGTGGTCGACCTCAGCATGTTCGGTCGTGGAAGCTGAACCCGGTCCAGACCATACAACCCAAATCTTTAGCAGGTCGCTCTCGTCAGAATTTCATATTGTATCCAAGAATCCGTTTCTTGGTTTTCGTTGGTCTTTGTGTATTCGTTGACAGTAATAACATGTTACTTATATATTTAGTTTATTTCTCCACTTTGATTCTGTGCCGACCTTTGACCTGAAGTGACTTGTTGAGCCGGATGTGTCCGCTTTGTGTCTGACGTTTGTGTTACTGATCCTTGTGTTAAATAACTCTGTTTACCTCTTAATTTCCTGTAAATAACCTGTAATTAAGGTGTTGAGAGTGAACTGTGATTATCATGTTATTAAAGGTAGAATGAACACGGTGTGAGTCAGTTCTTTATAACGGTTAATAAGTGGCGATTTTGCTCTTGATACACATGAATGCGTAGCTTACTTAACATGTTAGTGTTAACCAGTTTAACTTGAATTTTCTGGCCACAAACAAACGTAGCTGCCATATACTAAATATACACTGTAGTATCTGTGATGTCAGTGCTGAATCTTGGTTTTGAAGCTATTCTGCGTTGGCTGCCATCTTCGAATTGTAATTTTTCCAGAAAAGGTTGTTTGAGTGGGTTCGAAGTATAATAAGCCATTCCACCGCGCCAATTTATGTAAGTCTACGGCATGTAATAGAGGCTTAGTTGTGACTCACGACGACTACGCCCCTTGTTATGGAAGGCAAGTAATAATGATAATAATAATAATACATTGGTTACACACATAAAACATTTTAAAACACAACAATACAATATGTATGAATAAAAAGTAGCAGACAAGGGTAGAGGAATAGCATCAAATGGAATAAGTGTGTTAATAGTGAAATGTGTACGTGATTAAGCGATCTTTCTCAGGTGACCCCCTTTTTATAACGTTACCCCTCGATAAACACATACAAGTGGTGGGTATTAGTTCTATTCAGTATCGTATTCTGCTTCTGGAGTAAAAATGAAAGCCTCAAACATGGTAAAATAAACCTATAATATGTGGGAAGGAAAAGTAAAATATAAAGACCTATAACAACGAAGGGTAAAGCTTTCTTTAATGTAGGAATAGAAGCGAAGTTTAAGTCGATATATTTGTCTAAGAGTAAAAGAAGATCATTAACGTTTCCCTCGCTCTGCTGACGCTTCAGAAAATAATCTTAACCACAAGCTACTCTTGTCAGACTCTTTAAGTCACTTGAAATTGGGAGTGGGAAGTGTGCGAGTATTCTCACGACGCCGCTCGTCGCTGACATTCACCATCTGCCCAGAGAGCGGCTATACCGCGGCGAAAAACCTCGTCTGTGCTGGATCTGGTAACGATTTTAGTCGAGAGACCTCCAGCCGCCGCCGCCGAGCGCCGTCCCATCAGCAGCTGTGGCTAATTAGACACTATTGCTGGATCTCGTTGGCTCGCCCACCACTGTTTCTCTTGGCCCGTCGTCATCCAAGTACAAATTATTGGATTGTCAAGTTAGACAAAGGCTGTGAGCAAAAGGAAGAAGGAGCATGAGTGATGTGCCGGGAATAACAAAGACATAAATGCTTGACATCGTTCCCATCTCGCTCCCAAAGCGTGTACTAATACATCTATCTGGCAGTACCACGGCGTTTCATGCCAGGGAAGTGAGAATCCGAGCGTATAGGAAGAAAAAGCTTTTTAATGTTCAGTAAGAAAAATACAAGTTGATACGGCACATACTAAGGATTTTAAAAAATCATGAGCCAATTCCTCGTGGAGTTCCAACACATGGTTAATAGCACTGAAGATAATAGCCAAAGCACACAGTGAAAGCAAACGATGTGATAAAGAAAAGGGAAAAAAGAAACGGCGTCAAAGAGAGAAGAAAACGTCAATTCAAGGGCGAACTCAAAGCGATAACATGTGGGACTATCTTTTCTTTTCTCCCCGTTTTGATTAATTCTCCTTCCTGCTCACTGTACACTCGATACAGTGTCATCAGCAGAGTTAATAACAGCTACAGGGGAATATAGAAGTAATATCACGTAATACTCTGTTTCCTGGTTAGTGTACGTCTGAGAGTGTAGTTTCAGATACATCAGAATAAAGTACTTCTAATCGAATCCAATACACATGTACCGTATCCTGATTTATTTGAACATAACACATGAAAACTGACTTTCAATAAAGGGACCTCAACCTTCAATACCTCTTGCCCTAGGTAGCTGGGACCGTCTCCAGGGAGAACTTGCCAAGAGAATCGGCAAAAGAAACTGAATCGATTCATACAGAATTAAATCATGGCTGATGCATGTTGTGAGCAAACAAACTTATAACAGTTATAATTCATTTATAACACAAGTTAAATAAAACTTGTTTGAAGCAAGAGTCAAAAAGTAAAGTGAGGTGATATTTAAGTGTCATTGTTGCGTCTGGATTGTTGAGTAAAATTAATAAAAACAACACAAACAATAATGGAATTTAAGAGAAAATATAAATTTACAGTTTGCGTATTGACTTTGATGTCTCAAGTTTACCCACTTCACTCGGAATAACTCAAAACCGCTTCATGCTGAGATAATTTATTGTGTTTTTATTGCTATTTTTTCATCACTTCCCCCCCTCAGAGATGTTGTCATTGAATATTCAGGATCTACAGACAACGCAGTCAATTAAGAGGTAGATGAAGTAGAAGAAAGATCCGAATCAACGGCAAAACAATCCTGACATTTAATAAATAAAGGATGGACATTTTATTTATTGATAGATTCAGCCATGTTGGCAAACTCTCATTAACATTCTGTTTTCCTTTCTCGTGTCAACATCCATCCATACTTCATGCAATCAACCCACATTGTGACGCTGGAACTGCGAGTGACAAACGATCCTTCCAGTGGAATTATCCACACATCTCGCAAATAATGCTCCGTACATTAACGTCACGCTCGACAGCCGGGAGACGGATCGTGGATGTCGGAGGCGGTGGTGGAAAATCACGTGCGGACGGATTATTCCGATCGATAAGTTTTCCTCGTAACGAGGGATCCTCCCTCCAGACTCCCTCGAGGTCCGGAGCGATCAGATAACGACTGCTTTGTTTTTGTGTGGCCACTTCCTGGCGTTATCTCTCCATCATTCATACATATGAAAGACGTCCACCTACTGTGGGGACGTGTGAACGATCACACTCAAGGATGCTGCGATGTTCTGCACATCTGTGAAACACTCCGGTAACAACAACATTTCATTTCAAAATTAAGAAACTTTTGTGTCCAAATTACAGTGTTTAAGAAGATAAACGGTGCAACTCACTAGTCACTTTGGTTTCTCATTAATGGTGAAGAAGGGTTTGGTTTTTGACCAAAAGAACAAAATCAACTGGCAGTTTGATGGTTTTTTAATGTTGGGTTTGCTGTCTTTTCATTTTTAAAGCTAATTCCTGTTTTCAGGTCAGTCCCTGCTCTCTGGAGTGTGGCTGTTGTTTCCATATTCATCTGAGATCTGCAATAAAATGGTGTGTAAACATGCCAGATTGTTACATTTCCAGACTCTGTATCTTCGGATCCTAAAATCTGTTGTATTTTCTTATCAGATTAAGTATAACTTTATTTATCTTTTGGTAAAATTAATTTTCTTTTTTTTGTCTACACCTCTGTATCTGGTATAGATTATGATTTGATTGTAGAGTATTGATTTATTCTCCCTTTGAACAACTCTTTTATTGGATGCTCTTTATTTTGTATCTAGTCTATTTTTTTCCTCATACATCGTGGTTTTGCTTCGGCTTTTGGGTCAACACCTGCTCCCCTTTCCCCACAATTGAGGTCATCCATAAGACACTCGGCGTAACTGCTGCCATCCAAGCGTTGGATAAATGATCACATTAAACTAAACGTTGAATAGTTTATGTCGTATTTTTGACACATTATAAACAGGGTTTTAAAGTCCCAATCTGTAATAGTTAAAATGTTTTTTCTGCAATCCCCTAAATTCTCATTTACTCACATTTTCAGCTCTAACATGTGTATACGAACCCAGATATAACGGCTCTTGTGTCGTCTGTGGCTGGTTTTTATCTTCCTGGTACGTCTCTCAGTACTTATCTCTGACCACTCAGTGGTCACGTGGTCACTCAGACTCTCCGGGCGGGTCGCCAAGGCAAACTTGTGTACTGAAGACCAGTCGTTAAAATAATAATAAGAGAGTTTCTACTGTGACTGTTCAGACGCAGACGACCAATAATTGTGAATAATCACGATGTGATGCTAATTTATTAACAGACAACACTTTCGACCCGAGGACGAGCGTTCAAGTGCGAATGATAAGACTATAAATTAACACGGATTCATCATCCGCCGTTCACACATCCGTTAACACAATAGACGTTTGTTTCCCGATACAAGATCAAGTTCCACCTCAGGGTTGGAAACGAGGCTTTTGTTCGTCAAGTGTGGACGCTTTAAATCCCGCTCGCTGTAAAGACCGAAACGCATCCGAGATGCTTCCCCTCGCGAGATACTCATTGTGTTAAATATACTCTGTCACACTGTCGGCTTGATAAACGCGCCGGAGAATGACATTCATGATAACAAACTTGTCTCGGGGGGGCGAGAAAAAAAAAAAAAGAAAAGAAAATAAAGTGAAAAAGTCTTGCTGAGCGCAGACAAACGAGCTTTAAAAAGAAATAGAATAAATACATTTGGATAAAATCAGTGTGAATTGGCGCTGATTGTTTTTGAGTAATAGCTCGGCACACTATGTTGGCTCCTCCAGGCCCGCCGCCTCGGATCCGGGAGAAGACGAAGCTAATCTCGGAGGACGGGCGATGTGAGGGATGGCGGAGGACGGTCGTACCGCGGGGCAGCTCGGCTCACCCTGGGTGTGATGTTGGTGTGTGCGTCTGTGCGGCCGTGTTGATGCTGAGCTCATTGTGGGGTCATAGCGCTCACATCACACTGGCTTACCTCACAGTGAACACGGCTTCCTGTTTGTTGTGGAGGTTTGGCTCCAAGGCTTCGTCCTCGTGTGCCAACAATATGAATACATGCAAAAAAATGTTCATGAACATCTGAATCCAAACTCTCAAAACCCAAATAAAACATATTTATCATGTATAAAAAAAAATGGGTGTATCCAGCGATCACGGTACAAAACAAGATGAGATCAGTTACTGGAAAATAATTGTGTTATTGACTTGATATAACACAATACTGACAGTTGTATTTTCTATCGTCTTGGTTCTGGTCAGCAGCTGGACATCTCAGTCTCCGGTGACTCTGTTGTAAAGACTTAGGATCATTAATTTAAATCATTTATGCCTTTTTTAAGATGTATTTATTGCATGTGAAAGCAAACTTGTGTAGCGGTCAGTGCTGCGGTCGCACCACAAGTCGGGTCCGAGGAGTAAACCAAGTCATATGCTTCCTCCAGACACTGGTTTCCTCCCCACAGAGGAAAATACATCTTAACTATATCATATGTTTTATTTTGTTGGCTCTTAATGTATTGCAATAATAATTAAATGGGAGATTTGTTGTCTGTAAATACAAGGCGTGTGTGTTTTGATATGTATCACGATACAAAGATACAATATATAGTGATATATATTGATAGTGTAGTATATATTTGTACTATTGTCGAGTACTTGACTCTGGTGTTGTGATAGTGTAGTAACAAGTATATATGTGTAGTATTGTCGAGTACTTGACTCTGGTGTTGTGATAGTGTAGTAACAAGTATATATGTGTAGTATTGTTCAGTACTTGACTCTGGTGTTGTGATAGTGTAGTAACAAGTATATATGTGTAGTATTGTCCAGTACTTGACTCTGGTGTTGTGATAGTGTAGTAACAAGTATACATGTGTAGTATTGTCCAGTACTTGACTCTAGTGTTGTGATAGTGTAGTAACAAGTATATATGTGTAGTATTGTCCAGTACTTGACTCTGGTGTTGTGATAGTGTAGTAACAAGTATATATTTGTACTATTGTCGAGTACTTGAGTCTGGTGTTGTGATAGTGTAGTAACAAGTATATATGTGTAGTATTGTCCAGTACTTGACTCTGGTGTTGTGATAGTGTAGTAACAAGTATATATTTGTACTATTGTCGAGTACTTGAGTCTGGTGTAGTGATAGTGTAGTAACAAGTATATATGTGTAGTATTGTCCAGTACTTGACTCTGGTGTTGTGATAGTGTAGTAACAAGTATATATGTGTAGTATTGTCCAGTACTTGACTCTGGTGTTATGATAGTGTAGTAACAAGTATATATGTGTAGTATTGTCCAGTACTTGACTCTGGTGTTATGATAGTGTAGTAACAAGTATATATGTGTAGTATTGTCCAGTACTTGACTCTGGTGTTGTGATAGTGTAGTAACAAGTATATATGTGTAGTATTGTCCAGTACTTGACTCTGGTGTTATGATAGTGTAGTAACAAGTATATATGTGTAGTATTGTCCAGTACTTGACTCTGGTGTTATGATAGTGTAGTAACAAGTATATATGTGTAGTATTGTCCAGTACTTGACTCTGGTGTTATGATAGTGTAGTAACAAGTATATATGTGTAGTATTGTCCAGTACTTGACTCTGGTGTTGTGATAGTGTAGTAACAAGTATATATGTGTAGTATTGTCCATTACTTGACTCTGGTGTTGTGATAGTGTAGTAACAAGTATATATGTGTAGTATTGTCCAGTACTTGACTCTGGTGTTGTGATAGTGTAGTAACAAGTATATATGTGTAGTATTGTCCAGTACTTGACTCTGGTGTTGTGATAGTGTAGTAACAAGTATATATGTGTAGTATTGTCTAGTACTTGACTCTGGTGTTGTGATAGTGTAGTAACAAGTATATATGTGTAGTATTGTCCAGTACTTGACTCTGGTGTTATGATAGTGTAGTAACAAGTATATATGTGTAGTATTGTCCAGTACTTGACTCTAGTGTTGTGATAGTGTAGTAACAAGTATATATGTGTAGTATTGTCCAGTACTTGACTCTGGTGTTGTGATAGTGTAGTAACAAGGATATATGTGAAGTATTGTCCAGTACTTGACTCTGGTGTTGTGATAGTGTAGTAACAAGTATATATGTGTAGTATTGTCCAGTACTTGACTCTGGTGTTGTAATAGTGTAGTAACAAGTATATATGTGTAGTATTGTCCAGTACTTGACTCTGGTGTTGTGATAGTGTAGTAACAAGTATACATGTGTAGTATTGTCCAGTACTTGACTCTAGTGTTGTGATAGTGCAGTAACAAGTATATATGTGTAGTATTGTCCAGTACTTGACTCTGGTGTTGTGATAGTGTAGTAACAAGTATATATGTGTAGTATTGTCCAGTACTTGACTCTGGTGTTATGATAGTGTAGTAACAAGTATATATGTGTAGTATTGTCCAGTACTTGACTCTGGTGTTGTGATAGTGTAGTAACAAGTATATATGTGTAGTATTGTCCAGTACTTGACTCTGGTGTTATGATAGTGTAGTAACAAGTATATATGTGTAGTATTGTCCAGTACTTGACTCTGGTGTTATGATAGTGTAGTAACAAGTATATATGTGTAGTATTGTCCAGTTCTTCACTTCACTGGTTGCGTTTCATATCTCTTTTAAACCTCTAGTAAATATGTACCCTGCGTTTGACTGGCAGCCTTTCCAGTGTGTCCGTTCTAGCATTAACCCCCAGCAAACCTATTTAGAGAGTAGTTGTTACTACTTCCTTTATCTATTTATTTATTTATGTTGGTGTCAAAATATAGGTTTAAACGTTTGTCATTTTTCTTTTCTTCCATCACGATGACGATGATTTTATTCGAGCGTAAATATCCATTTCATTCCTCAAGCCAATGATTGAGAGAACAGGAAGCTCTTGGGCAAACATCTCCTTATCAACGCACACATGATCTGAACGGAGATCTTCGCCAGCGGAGCTCTCGGTTTCAGTGTCTACATCTCAAAGGCTGAATGCAACAAAAAAAAAAAAGAAACGTCCCAACAGCTCCTGTGGGAGATTGATGAGCCACATAGTATCACCGTCGACCAACGCCGTCCTCAAAGAACGAGATGGGGAAGGAAGCAGTCATTTGCTAACTTTGACACCACAGGGGAGGCGTTGTCTGACACAAGTGAGAATATTGAATGAGGGATGTGAAGGGGAGCGAGGAAGTGGGGGTTGAAAAAAAAAAAAACAGCCTGCTGGGTCGTCTGTACCAGAGCAAGCAGGAAAAGTAATGGAGGTTGTGAATAACAAATTAATTAGAAATGGGAGCAAGATAGCGATGGATGAGAGGCCCGACGGACAGGGTTTGGGGAAAAAAAAGCCAATCACGGAGCAGTGAGCTGTGAGCCCCATCCATTATGTGGGGACTGACAAGTTACCAGCAGTCAGAGAAGGAGTTGCACTTAATAAATCAAAGCTGACAACTCCTCCTTGGCCCTATCTCAAGTACAGCTTCCCCACTTCCCCTTCCCCAGCAGCTTCCATTAAGCTTCACCTTCCTCCGATACCGGCGCCACCTCTACTGCACGTCCAAGGGCTTCCTGGACACCACTGTGTTTCTGTGTTTCTGTCATTGTAAAGCTTTGAATGATGGCACAACATTATTAGACAAAAAAACACACGAAATGTCGCATCATTTACAAGCTTGTGAAAAAAACCTACTTAATTTTCAAAGGTTGATGAAGACGTCAGGACCAGGGAGGGAGCCCTCTGAGTACTCCATGAGCCAGCTAACACTTGTGTTGTCTCTGGGTCAAGGTGACCCGGAAGACCTGAAAACAAATGTATTTTGTGGTATTCCTTGTGTTGTCTCTGGGTCAAGGTGACCCGGAAGACCTGAAAACAAATGTATTTTCTGATATTCCTTGTGTTGTCTCTGGGTCAAGGTGACCCGGAAGACCTGAAAACAAATGTATTTTCTGATATTCCTTGTGTTGTCTCTGGGTCAAGGTGACCCGGAAGACCTGAAAACAAATGTATTTTGTGGTATTCCTTGTGTTGTTTCTGGGTCAAGGTTACCCGGAAGACCTGAAAACAAATGTATTTTCTGATATTCCTTGTGTTGTCTCTGGGTCAAGGTGACCCGGAAGACCTGAAAACAAATGTATTTTGTGGTATTCCTTGTGTTGTCTCTGGGTCAAGGTTACCCGGAAGACCTGAAAACAAATGTATTTTGTGGTATTCCTTGTGTTGTCTCTGGGTCAAGGTGACCCGGAAGACCTGAAAACAAATGTATTTTGTGGTATTCCTTGTGTTGTCTCTGGGTCAAGGTGACCCGGAAGACCTGAAAACAAATGTATTTTGTGGTATTCCTTGTGTTGTCTCTGGGTCAAGGTTACCCGGAAGACCTGAAAACAAATGTATTTTGTGGTATTCCTTGTGTTGTCTCTGGGTCAAGGTGACCCGGAAGACCTGAAAACAAATGTATTTTGTGGTATTCCTTGTGTTGTCTCTGGGTCAAGGTGACCCGGAAGACCTGAAAACAAATGTATTTTCTGATATTCCTTGTGTTGTCTCTGGGTCAAGGTGACCCGGAAGACCTGAAAACAAATGTATTTTGTGGTATTCCTTGTGTTGTCTCTGGGTAAAGGTGACCCGGAAGACCTGAAAACAAATGTATTTTGTGGTATTCCTTGTGTTGTCTCTGGGTCAAGGTGACCCGGAAGACCTGAAAACAAATGTATTTTCTGATATTCCTTGTGTTGTCTCTGGGTCAAGGTGACCCGGAAGACCTGAAAACAAATGTATTTTGTGGTATTCCTTGTGTTGTCTCTGGGTCAAGGTGACTCGGAAGACCTGAAAACAAATGTATTTTCTGATATTCCTTGTGTTGTCTCTGGGTCAAGGTGACCCGGAAGACCTGAAAACAAATGTATTTTGTGGTATTCCTTGTGTTGTTTCTGGGTCAAGGTTACCCGGAAGACCTGAAAACAAATGTATTTTCTGATATTCCTTGTGTTGTCTCTGGGTCAAGGTGACCTGGAAGACCTGAAAACAAATGTATTTTGTGGTATTCCTTGTGTTGTCTCTGGGTCAAGGTGACCCGGAAGACCTGAAAACGAATGTATTTTGTGGTATTCCTTGTGTTGTTTCTAGGTCAAGGTTACCCGGAAGACCTGAAAACAAATGTATTTTGTGGTATTCCTTGTGTTGTCTCTGGCTCAAGGTTACCCGGAAAACAAATGTATTTTGTTGTATTCCTTGTGTTATCTCTTGGTCAAGGTGAACACAATTGATCTTCGGCTTCCGGGTCACCTTGACCCAGATATAACACAAGGGTTAAAACATTATTTCAATGTTTGACCTTTAAATTATATATTTTATTGATTATTGTTTTGATTGTTGAAGTGCTTTGTGACCCTGGTCTGGAAAAGCGCTACATAAATATTACTTACTTACTTACTTTTATTTCATACAATTATTATCTTTGATTTTGTGTTTGTTTTCGTGTTGCTCTGTTAGTAATTATTGGAGGATCAATAATGTGATTAGATCAATCATTCATTATGATGTATTAAGATGTATTAGAAGTGTGTTATAGTAGCCCCTCGGGTCACACTGACCCTTAGAGTAGCTCGCAATCGCAAAAAGGTTGGTGACCCCTGATCCAGACTCATACTTTCTGATATCTAGGAGGCAAAAACTTCCTAAAGTTTTCTATTCCTTGTTTTTTCTCAGCTCAACTTCAACTACTATCAAAAAATGAACTTAATCAGATTCTAAAAGTTGAAAATCCAACAACAGTTTTAACTCTGACTTGTTTTCCGTATCGTCAAGTCTAGTCAAACTTTTTCCCCTCATGTTGTGTCGAAGTAAACACAAAACATCTATGATTTCAGACACTTTTCTTTTGTCTCCGTCGACAACCAAAGGTTCAGAGTTAACCTTGACGATTGTATCTCTTCTTGGTCAATAACGTCCTTCTCTGTGTGTTACTCGTCCGCACGTCGCACATCAACACCATGTACTGTAGCAACCGATTAAGTTTTTATTTTCGTTCCATAACTTTCTACAGGATTGAGTGAAAAGGAAAAAAAAAGTCGTGGGTGTAAAACATAATAGAATATCACTAACAACAAAGTACATCACGTCTCCGTCGGCTCCAACACGACTACTAACGGAATTGAATTGGTTCTGGCAAGTGAGGCTTTGGTACCGAGATGGAAAAACGATAATTAGGATTTCATTTCCTTTGTTCTTTTTTCCTTCAAGCGATCTAAATGTGCGAAATTGTTTAATACTGTACGAGGACAACACAATCAAATTTCCTGGAATCATAATCACGACTAGCTGATGATTCTCAGAGCTTTCAAGATCCATTAACTCTCCCACATCTGGCGGTTTTTGTTTTTTTTTGGTCGTGGCAACACCCTCGTCTTACGATAATGGAAACGTTAGTTGTCACAACAATCACTGTCAACCTGTGCCAAGAGGAGCTTTGATCGGGAGAAGCTCCGCCATAAAAGAAACAATGGATAATTGCACCAAACACATTGTTTGGACCCCGGAGCATTTTAAGACTCTCTAGTCTAGCGCTGACATACTTGGTGAACTGTTTACCTGCAGTTCTCTAATAAAAGGGAAGAGATTTCAGAGCTTCAGTGAACATGAGTCATAGAGCTATAATTGTGTGCAGAGACCAAGAGACACTTCCACAGCAGAGGATTTTTTTTGCTAAGCATGAGTGCTCCTGACAGGAACCTGACATTTTGGAAATACAAACAGGAGTAAACAACTGGAATTATTTGTTGATATGAATTTTGACGATGGGTTATTGGACCTTGTTCTTATTCCCTGCTCTCCTCTCTAGATCGATTAAAAGAGCCACACAGTGATTAGGTTTGATGGTTATTTTGCTATTCAGTGTTTAGTTTTGTCCTTCAAACACAATCATCGTAAAATCTTGAATAATTGTTAGTTTTTAAACGTTAATATATTGTGTAGTTTTATTAAATACTGATGACAAACTAGGCTTAAAAACTTCTAAAACGTCAATAAAATTGATAAAATGTAAAGATAATATTACTTTGAATGCGTTTCCATTGCAATTATTTTTTTCTTGATTATGTTCAGTATTATTTTATGTCAAAAGGTTTCATTCTGCCATTTCTTTTCAATGTAAATGTTTTCATTTTAGCCTTTTTTTGGAAATGTACACCAAATCCAAAATGTATGTAGCTTTTGAGTCACAACATTAGCCATGATGGTTCTCAGTATCTGTTGCCATTCCTAGTTTATACGATTTTCATTGATAGATTTGTTTCTTATCTTACAGTCTCTCAGAAAAACATGCTTATTTTTACAATCTCATTATTATTTATTTCTGTGACTCTATAATGGAGACAAAAAAAAGCTACATTAAACACATAGAGGGAAAGAAGCGTCAGACAATCTGGACGATAATTCACTTAATTATGAAAATCATACATTTGTGTAACTCAGAAAAATATACAATAAAATTGATATAAAGGTTGTTTCTGTTTCTGTGATCTCTAGTCGCCTACATTAACTATTGAGGACGATCTATGTGGGACGTTTCCTATAGTTTGAGGCAAGTTGTCGCCGCATATGATGTTAGCTTTGACTTCAGCCCGAGTAATTGGAGAGTCTGTCCCTTTGCCCAGAAGGTACGAGTGAGGAGGACTCGAAGGTATTGGAGAAGGAACGGAGGTAACGGTTCATCGGCAGCAGGTACATCTTCACAGAGAACTTTCTGATGAGGTCCCATGAGTTTGGTGCATCTGCTGTCTCTGATAAGCAAAAGCTCAGATGCCACAGAGGGGGTGCGGGGGGGGAATGGAAAGATGGATCATCTCATCATATTTCGCTTTTTAGAATGAAATGACGAGGGAACATCTCCAACATGGGTATATGGAAATACACAGACAGTCTGTTCCACTTCCAGGTGACAAAATCAGGCTTGAGGTGTTTCCACATAAATCTCAGCCGAAGTTTGTCCCCAATCTCTTCGGCGCAACTTTTATCTCACAAGAGTTCCACTCGTGTGGCGGACGTGGAAAAATAAATCAAGAAAATTACGTCTGTTGTCTGATCTTCTCGCCACGTCTTCCTCTGAATAAGAAATGAAAAATGCATTGGGTTTGTTTGGTCAGAGTTACCGCCGCCTCACGACAGATGGTTGTCGCCATCGCACGAGCCCGGATGTGACTCTTCGTTTGCCGAGTCTTGTCTTTGACAAGACAAAGAAAGGAAAATCTCCAGGCTTATGCGTTTGACAACAGGATGGAAGCAGCAGCAGAAGACCGGGCAACTAAAAAACATCTGATAAAGTTACGAGTCTAACTCGGAATCAACACTTTTCCTGGACCAGAACAAGAACAAAAGGAGTTACTGAAGAGAATTTAAACATCACAGAGGTTCAAATTCAGTTTCTAAATGATGCATTAAACTCTGTTTGTTGAGATTACGTGATTTATAATCTGGTGTAGACTAAGATAGCCCAGCATGGATGGGGGGGGGGGGGTGTATATTTAAAACATGGTTAGAAAAGAGATCATCCCTTCAGGTTCCGTGTGCCCTCTACGTGACTTTGACACCATTTCCGAGTAAATCTCTGGTTTAATTAAAGCTGGAGATGCTTCCCAGCGAACACCTGTGTGATCGTAAATCCAGATGAACAAGCTGCTGGGATGGCGAAGGAGAAATACAGATCAAAATAAGATTTCAATTTATGTGTGTGTCTGCGGCGGAGAGGATGCTCTTTGAGAGACTATTTCCATTTTCTGTCCTGCAACACCCTTGACCCGCTCGTCACCCATCTGTCAGGGAGGCTGAGTGACAGCTCCCGCACATCTCTTAACCTTCTTTTAATCAACCTGTCTCTCGGCATCACCTTAAACATAAGACGGAGCCGAGAGAGGACAAAGGGCATTTGTCTTTGCATTACAGGCTGACGGCGTCTCCTTGAGAATCCACCGGATTCATCGCTTTGATGAAGTGACGTACGTTCATCCTGTGCTGCTGAATCCTTGGAAAGGAAAAAAGCCGAAACATTTTCAAACATGTATGAAAATAAAGAACAAATATTGATGTTTGTCCAAGTACGGACATTTTGTTGTTTCTTTTCAACCTTGAGCAGCTTTGCAAAGGAAGGATGTGATCAATAATAATCTGTTGGAGGCGACAGAGTGACGGCTCAGTGAAGGAGAACATCCAGAGAAACCAAACAAAAATTGAATATTGTCGCTAAATAAATAGAGAAAATCGATACATTTCTCTGATAACAATTGTACCTTTAGATAAATATAGTGTCTAAAAAAAAATCCAATATATTATCTGATAAATGCATCCGTTAGAAACAACTTCTGTGACTCACAAGTAAAAGAGTTAAAGTCAAGGCCACGTTAACATCAACTTGTCATCCTTTTCTATTTGTATTAGATCTATATGTCAGAATTATCATAATCCAGGCCCCAACACTTTTGTGCTTCACTTCACTATTTCATTACGTGTCACTATTTATCAAACCTTGACGGCGACATTTACGCAGCAGGTCCGTCCACTTCGTCTGGATGTTTCCTGGCGGTGACAGGCGAGTCTCCACCTTCGCGCCGAAAACAAGCTCGGGGCCAGTTTTGTTTCTTCCAAAAACCTAAATCTTCGTGACTCACCCACAGAGAAACTCTCGCAGCTCTGGCATCTTAAAACATAAACACACAACTGACCTCAATAGCAGCTGCACTCATAACTTAAAATATAGAAAGATAATTCCAGAAGTTTTCTACTTCACGTTTCCTGCCTGTGAATTATTAACATCCTCCCAACAAAGAGAGACACGACCAGCTCTGACCGACCGTTTCTTTTTTTTCCTGTAACTCGACAGACTGATGCATGCATATTAAATGACTGTCCCTCAACCTTCCAGCCACATGCGCTTGTTTACTTGGTTCTGTCCGTTCTCGTAAAAGATGAGCAGGAACAGTTCATGCATTAAAAGCTTCCCTGAAACATTCCCTGTTTTCTTCCGCTGTTTTCAAGGACACTCTTTATCGCTTCATCCTCACAGCGGCGCACACAGAAAAGACAAACACGAAATCCACTAAAAAACAAAATCATTAAAGGGATATTTCATCCACACTTCGGCGCTCATATTCACCTTTAGCTGTGATAAACCAAGTACCTGCTAATTGATTAGTGGCGAGTATATAAATGGACTGGGAAAGGTCAAGGTATGGCACCATGCAAAGGACAAACGCCACGGGCAGCGGAGAAAGGTCACAGCCCTCTTTTTGCCTTTTCCTGAACCAAAGAAAAAGTGGATGAGCTAACAAGAATCCCAGCGGAGACACAGCGGGAGTAATTACAGGGCAGAAGGTGTTTTTTGCCTAAATGTACGGCTTCACGCTGGGCATGTTGAAACTTGAGACAACAAATTGATTTCTTTTTGTTTTGTTTCAGGTCAATGATTTATTTTTAAATGTACAAATAGCAGGTTGGAATGTCATGAGAGAACACTAGCTGAAACACATAGTGGAGGTTAGATTTAACAAGGGTTTAAAGATATGGGAATACAATAGAAATACCGTAAAAAGAAGACAAGAAATAAATGATAAAGTATGAACTATTGATAGAGAAGGGTCGAGAGAAGCGAGTATGTTAAGGGGAATTATTGGTTGTACAATTTAGCGTGAATTATTGAAATAATCTCCATTTAATTTGTATAAAACAAGGTATACTTTTCATTTAAACAGGAAATACATTGATTTTCATGGGTTTTTTCCACCCCCTGGAAATCTTCCTTACCTAGTATGTAGCATATATGATTGAAATTTCATTAAAATTGGACATATTTAAAGTTTCATGCAGGTCTTTTGAACACCCTGCTGCCCTCGCTGGCTTGACTTGATCAATTTCTATTTTAGGTCTTTGTAAAACAAATATAAGTTGGTTATTTTTAAGACAAACTGAATTCAAGATAGAAAAAAACTAAATGGAACAATTGTGGCATTAGAAGTAACGAGCTAACATGCTTTATCTTCGTAGACAGAGATTTAAATGGTACGCGCTTCCTTCTAATCCACGATGGCATGACTTTACAAAAGACTCGGGAAAAACCCTGTGAATTTAAATGATCTTTCCTGTGATTTCCCCTTGAAAATCTTCATTTACCTGCCACCGTGGATGCTTTTAAGCTGGCGCTAGCACACATTACTTTGGCAGTTTTATCCACCCATCCCCGAAAAGCACAGTGTGAAACGGTGCTGACAGCCACATCCTCGCTAAAGCAGGACAGGCATCTCTTGTTAACACATGGGGAATGAAACAAGACTGATGTACATTTCAAGGACAAAGGAAGAGGTTGAATAATTGAAAACCCTACTCTCTCCAGAACTATGTGTTAAAAGAGCCTGACAATCACTTCGCATTGCTTTCACTTTTCCAGTCAGTTTCCATTCTAGTGCTGGGCAGTCAGAGCATTAGGTATTCCTTCACGTAAGCCTGTTCCCCGGAGAGCCTTTGCTCTATTCCAGGTACAAAAGGGAGGCAGTGTTTGCCGTCTTTGATTCACTGATAGGGCCACAAAAGATTGAAGTCAACCCTTTACAAAACACCTGACGTGGTAGACAGCGGTTAACCAGCTCGACTCCCGGTGGGCCAGATCCTCGGTGTCAGCGTCGCACACTCTGTGTCACCATTTACACATTCACTAAGGAGGGTTTACTCCCGGTGGGACCTCCAGAAGCTCTCTCCTCTGGCACTGATGCAGCTTCTGGTGGAATTATTTAGGCGTCTCCTGGTGACAAACCTGATTTTGAACAGTTACTTTTGAACAGAACTCTCAAAATTCTCAGCATACGCCGTGATATCTTTTTTTTTACAGTCAAATGGTGATGAAATAGTAAATGGTTTTCACTGATATAGAGCTTTTATATGCTTGTTCAGCTACAAAACCTTTATACAGTAAATTACACACTCACCTATACAATCACACAGTGATGGGAGTAGGCTGCGAAGCCAGCTCAACCACCAGCAGCCAGGGTCAAGTGTCTTGCTCAGGGACACAACATCACAATCTCAACTGGAGTTGAAACCCACAACTTCTCAAGCCACAAGTCAACCACTCCACCACCTGAGCTGAGACGACCCTTAACCTCCGGTCAAATGAAAAGATGACCGACCATTATTATAACTTTTTCATTTTTAACCGAAAACAATCGCAGCACAGATAGACTTCTAGATATGTGTCAGAAGTATCAGGGGATTTAAATACCACGAGACGTTGAAAGCATGAACTCAGTAGATCTTTGACACTTACTGAACATCAACCAGTAACAATAACAAAAACTATACAATGACAAATCTGCCGTGAATCTTCTGATTCTGTCATCGTTTTTAATCTATCGGAACAATTTAATTAATTTCAATATGCAACTAATTCTGATTAATCACCTCCTTAACTGTGATAAACTCAATTTTTTCAACAAACAGCAATTATTCTTTTGCAATTTGAATTTCTTTGTCTCTACATTTCTACTAAACTTCCCACTACTTAGGTGTTTATTCCTGTACATTGTCTCTTACCTTTGTTTTAAAGGTGTAGTACATAAAAAACATGTTGTCCATGAATAAGTAAAAAACCCTGATTGGAAATAAAAGTCGCCATTATCAGTTAAAAACTAAACAAATTCCAAATCTTCAAGTGAAACGAAGGTTTCGACATGAAGGTCGCGGCAAGAATAATGTATGATTTTCTACTCGACGAACCGCGCTGATATTAGCAGGATCCGACACCTACTGCCAGACATGCAACTCTTCACCTTTTGTGTTGTTGCTTTATAGGTATTTTAGGAGTATCCTGGGGCTTGCATACACTGCATTTTTGCTGACACAAGTGTATTTTACAAAGTGTCAGATCAAGGAAAGCGTGGCGGTGTGTGGGGGGGAAAAGAAGGGGAAGGACCGTAATTGCTGTGACACGATCAGGAGAATATAAGATGCTGAAGGAGCTTTTCAAGTCCGTTCCGAGGTACTTCTTCACAATCACCATCACGGACGTCCCGACGAAGCAGGACAATGGTTGTGGCGTGAAGATAATCGGAAACTTTTCATTCCTCGCCAGCCGAAGCCATATGGGTTTCCTGATTGAGTCGATGTTTCATTGTGCTTTGAGGGAGCGGCGTGATTGAGAGGGTGACAGGAGGCCTCGGGAACGCTCGTCAATATGGCACTTGCCAAATTAATTAGCCTACCGGGTCTGTGTGGTATTAGTGGATTTATATGCTCTTGGAATAATCTGTGCAAAAAAAAATCACTTCAGTCTTTGAAAAGTTTTTAAAGTAGAGAAGTTAAGTAGAGAAAAACACGTCTAAGTGAATCACGATGAGCAATTATTAGATGAAAATATATGACACATTATCTTTTTATTTTCTTCTTTATCAGAAGACTGTCCCAGCTACTCAGGGAAAGAGGCTGGGAATAAAAGCGGCAAACAGAGGACAAACTGAGACATACAATCACTCATGTACATCCACCTAAGTACGGACATTTTAAAATATTAAATCAATCCTTGTATGTATGTGGACTTTAGGAAGAGTACCCAGAGTAAACTCATGTAGCACAAGGAGAACATACGAGCTCGGAACAGGAAGAGAACCTGCAACCATCAGAAATCATGGAAGAAAATGTTCTTCTATTTATTTTGTCGATATTTTGTGTTAAAGAAACATGAAATATAATATGGGGGTACGGTCGCAAGAGGAAGAAGGTTGCTGGTTCGCTTCTAGGCCGAGCCAACGCATGACCTTTCTTTGTGGAATTAGTTTGTTCTCCCTGTGTTGTGTGGGTTTACTCCGGTTTCCTCCCACAGTCCAAAAACATACAGAAGTTGATTGATAACCTGGGGAAATTGTCCGTAGGTATGAGTGTGTGTGTGAATGGTTGTCTGTCTTGGCGTCCTGTCCAGGGTGTCCCCTGCCACTCGCCCCATGAAACATTCAGTCTCCCCGCGACGCCCATAAGGGATAAAGCGGTAGAAATTGAATGAATGAAATAAAATATATTCTACTTTGTAAAAAAATGAATCCCTTCTTTTGCGCGGAACATTTTTGTTGCGTTAAACAGGTCAAATATCAGAAGAGGACCATGAATAAATATTATTATTATTATTAAATATTAATATTACTGTCAATTTTTTTTCACTGTTGTGAAAGAAAAATATAGAAATGTATATTTAGATTTGTGTTGTGAGCGAGTTCTAAGAGTCTATAGAAGTCAACAGCTTAACTTAAATATAAAGTGAAAATACTTCAGGAAATGATGGTTATCGAGCAGAGATTCGTGCTACGACCAGCAACAAGTGTCTTCCATCGCGAGGCTAGACTAATCGACGAAGAACAAAAAGATCATATTTATGAGATGAAATTCACGGATGATTGTTTTGCGCATAAAGACACACAATCAAATACATTTTTCACACAGTGGAGTGATGGCATGTAATTATTTCCTTCAATGGCCGGCCATGTGTTTATCAGAATGGTAATGCATTCATAATAACAGGCTCCCGCGTGCCGGCAAGAATGTCAACGCTGTCGTCCTGTCAATCAGGCCTCAGAATAGAAATAAGTATGCAGCACCATCATGTTAAATGACAGACAGACCCCCCCCCCCCCTCAAGACCCTGGTGGTGCTTTTCCATCACACGTCTCCAGCCCTGATCGACCAAAACACTACGACCTCCTCTTGGTGGGAAACTGATATATAACTGTTTGGACAAATGTACTCTTGCAGTACTTGTTTCTTACTTTAATACTTAATGTATTTTAAGAATATCCAGATATATGTGAAAATATACATTTAAAGTAAGATAAGAGATGAAACTGAACAGGATGTATTCCATAACCTTGACATCACAAGTCAAAAACACACACTACTTAACTAGTGGGTTTGAAAAAAGCAGCTTTAAATGAGTCATGCAGTTGTACATTACTAGTGAACTAGTGACAGTAAAAAGGACTAGTGAACAAGTGATAACCAAAATGCGTACTTGTGAACCTGCTGGTCCCAACATTTTAACTAGTTAGCTAGTATTAGAAAACACACACTACTTAACTAGTTGTTTTTCAAAAACTCACTCTTAAATGAGTCATGCAGTTGTATATTACTAGTGAACTAGTGACAATAAAAAGGACTAGTGAACAAGTGAAAACCAAAATGCGTACTTGTGAACCTGCTGGTCCCAACATTTTAACTAGTTAGCTAGTATTAGAAAACACACACTACTTAACTAGTTGTTTTTCAAAAACTCACTCTTAAATGAGTCATGCAGTTGTACATTACTCGTGAACTAGTGAAAACCAACATGCCTTCTAGTGAACTAGTTTAAGTGTTTTTTGCCTTACAAGTGAACCTGCTGGTCCCAAAAATGTAACTAGTGAACTAGTAACAGTGAGGAAGTCACAAGATCACTTATGAGCACATATTTAGCCGGACTAGTAAACTGGTTAACTAGTACTACACAAAGGTTCTACATGTTTTGTGTTCTGACTGTACTAGTGAAGTGGTTCACATTTTATAGTCTGAATTTAAACTACTTCACAAGTCACATAAAAACATATCTAACTAGTTAACTAGTAAATCACCAATGAATGAACAATGTTCAAATATTTATTAAAATAACCGCAGTCCAATACTATTGAACAGGAACTAGCAGTTAGTGATCCTAGTTAATGCTAGTTAATGCTAGTTAATGCTAGCGAGCCTATTTTTATGGAATTACTTTGACATTAACCAAGAATCCTATTGTGTTGAAAGGAAATAACATTAAAAAATGCGATCACACTAACTATGGATTAAAAAAAACATCATTGTTTCCAACATCAACCGTTTAAATTCAGTCCAAGCACTTCCTAAGTGATGACATCACATCCTGAAGACCAGAACGTCTTTTTTTTTTTTTAACAAAACTTTAACTGAACGATTTAAGGACACTTTCTACCTCACGTAAACAATTTATAATAATGAAAAAAATACTGTCAGTCGGATCATTTTCCAAGCATGGGAAGTTCCCTGAGAGAAATGTTACATTAGGTTTGTTTCTTCAACGACGTTACTTCCCGACCAATCAGGAGCAGCAGCTGGTCACGCCACATTTGATGACCAGATCAAGCTGAGAAACTACTTCAAAAAGTACCTGATCTGAAAGTAGGCAGTGGAGCAAAAAACTAGCTCGTGGAAAAGGACAACAAGCAAACATTGTAACCGTCAAGATTATTTTCTCGGAAAAACATCATTTCATAATTGAAACTTTTTAGAAAGTGGATTTTCTCCGTGTTATTATAAAAGTGAAAACAATGAATGGAAACTTCTATATATTGTTTCAGATTGATTTGGCAGACAAGAGTGAGAATTATTTGGCACCGTTACTGAGAAAGTGTTAATTAAAACAAAGCTGGAGCCAGAAGAAGAAACAAAAAAAGAAGCAAAACAAAAGACGAAAATCAATTCATCCTGCAAACTATCACCTTCAAACTGGCTTTTATCCACAACAAATGCATCGTCTCTCAGAGACGTGGTTTTAATGATGAAACTATTTCGCCTTCAGCTAAACTCCGAACAAAGTTCCGACGGACAATTAAAGCTTCACGACGACGACGAGAGAAAGAGTCTCTGGACGTCCAGACCTGACCCTCGTCCGGCACGTTTTTTAAGAGAATTATCGCCGGAGCTCCAGGGACGTGTCGGCGTCGCTTTGTATGAACGAACGCCACTGAATCGGGTTAACCAAGCAGAATCTTCTCACAATAATCAATTCTTAATTTCATGCTGAACGCTTCAGATTAATCCGCGCGGCGAGGAAGACGACGCCTGCGATTCCTGGTTGGTTTACCAAGCAGCCTGTTCAATGCACAGGAATAAGAATGAGTTTGAAACTGAAGAAAAAAAAAGGTTATTTGTTCGTTCTTTCTTCTCTCCTTACCCTGATGCTTCGTGTCTCTTTGAATTCTCTTTTAAAAACACACATTTTTACAGACTTTTATGTGATGTCGCCTCTTAACCCTTTTACTGGGCTTTTACTCTCCTTTAATGTCAGTGTTTTATCAATTTATTTAAGAATATTTTCCTTGAATGGAATGTTTTATTACTTTGCTGTTTTAATGGATTGTGTCATATTTCTATGTATTTCTTTGCTTTGTAACTATGGTTTAAAAAGTTCTATATAAATAAAATGATTATTAGAATTATTAATTAAAACAAACTTTCCTATCGAATATGCCAAATTGAACACCTTGCATGTTACAGTGTGTTCATTTTAAAAATCAAAACAAATCTACTATGTTGTTAATGTACAACGTATTGGGTACATTTATATCTTGATAATACTTTTGCACTATTTGTATTTTGTCATTTACCAAATTTTACTTTTGATGTTTACATTTGTATTAATTGTTTAACTATAACTAATCAACGTACGAAATGTTGATCTCAGTTCTCGTTTATATCCATCACGATACATACAAGACTGAAGTATCCAGTGCAGCCCGTGGATTTGTTATAAGATACAAAAACATGAAGAAATATGTAAAATGAAAATGTGAAGTCTGTGTAATTTACTTTAAAAAAATGTAATTGTCTTTTTTAAATCCTTGAATGGACTTAAAAGAGTTCACAGAGTCAGACAAATGAAAGGGGGAAGCTGCTTAAAGAGCTAGAAGAAGACAACAAAATTGCTACTTTTAAAAGACATTTATTCATGTTTTTGTTCATAATTTAGATTTAGAGATTTGAAAACTGTTCAATTTTTTGGTAATTTAACACATACGAGATGGTTTTGGTTTAAAATAATTTATTTTGTTTGTTTTTTGTTTTTAATCATATATTTGGGATATTTAAATCTTGATCTTACTAAGAACGTTGTTTTTTTTCTTTTCTTCTCCTTATCAAGGGTTTTGGTACATTTAGTCACTGAGGAATTATCTGTTTTTTTCAGTTTATTTTGATTTTCTTTTTTCTTTTTACTCAATTATTTGAAAGAAACAGGGTTGTTCACTGCTAACTTCATTTTTTGAGACCTTCATATTCAATATTCAAATAGTAAAACTGATGTCAGAACTTAAAGAAAAGAAACCAAGTCGGAGACGTCGGTTCATCTCTCGCGGTCAGAGAGAAACAATCAGCGTCGGGTTCGAGAGCCGCACAGTTGGTCTCTCAGATATTTAGTGACTCATTCCTTCCTTCAAACAGCCATTGGGGGAGCGACATAATATCCGGCGCTCCTGTGATCACTGGAGCAAAACAAGTAAATAAATAATCAGCCGGTCTCTGATGACACCACGTGACATCAGAAGAGAATCTCATCCATGACGAGTGACGGTCGCCATCGTTCATCCTTCCTCGACTCAGACGTTATTATGGCGAGGAGGATTATATCCCCATCAGGAGCCTGACATGGAGCGGCGACTGTCAAAGATTGATTTACTTACTGACCCCGCATAATTGAGTTGTAACCGCTGGTAATTAGCAATCAGGGGATGGAACCACCCACCTCGTGCAGCGCAGTATATCTTGCAGCAGGTGAGCTTCGCCGTCCTCGCCTCGTGTCGCCACAAAAACAAATCCATCAACGTAACCGAAGAAGCTCTCGCTCGGCGGCGGCGCCTGGCGTTCGGATGCTTTAAGGAAAAGCCGGTAAAGACGAGGCGACGTCAAACGGTTTCCCATCAATCCATGTTTCTTCTGTTGCAGAATCTTCATATGTTGCAGTTGTTGTTGAGCAGCTGCTGTTGGTTTACGTCTCCAAGCAGATGCTGCAGCTGCTATTTTTGTAATTATCGCCCGTGATTGATTCATCAAAAAAAGTTAAAGATGCTCCATCAACGGTAACTGCCGGAATCTTCCGGAGCGTCAATCACCTTAAATGTGTACGATTGTGGAGTTTGATCGGTTGTTAGATCACAGGCCAAGCAGACAAAGAATCCATACATCGATATACTGTATATATATCGATATACTCTTCATCCAAACTAGATCCATTTTAAAATCCACTTTTTTTGGGCTAAAAATCAAATTTAATTTTTGGTAACAGTTCTTTTATGGTTTATATTGTAACTAATTAACAAACAATCAGGACGTTTGTTAATTTTTGTGTTGTAGTTAAGCTTCCGGCCACTAGATGGCAGCAGTTGTTACGTCCTCCGACGCTAAAGAAACAATTAAAATCCCAAGAGATCCCGACGATGACTGATGCTTGGACATAGTATTTAACCAAAAAAATGAAACAATGACAAGATGCCACTAAAATCAGTGTCTCATCAATCATTACGAAAAATATCTATCAAAATGTTTCATATTTAATCGTATTTTGAGCTTAATATATCGTTTCGTGAGATTGATGTATCGCTACAGCCTTATCTCGCAGTTAATCCAAACTCAAAAAAGTATTGTTATTAAAATATTGTATCAACAAAACCTATATTTAAATGTATTAATACCATCATCTCTTTATTGTTATACATATAAAGCCAGATAAGAAACATTCACATTAATTCATTAACATCAGGCCAAATTTTTACATGTGAACAATAGACCAACTCAAAATTTAGTTCTAATTGTGATTAATTATTTTATTTAGACCTGAAACTAGTTATAATATTTGAAGTTTCTTTGTCTACAGCTCAGTTTTTCATTATAAAATATTAATATTTGTTTCAGTTAATTGTTACACATGTAATAACAGATGTTATTTTTCTTCTTAATAGAAATATTTCCTTTAAATGTACTGAAAACACATGGAATAATCAGAGTTTTCGGCAGGAAAGAGTCGTCTCTTCTCCGGTGAATGATCATGAAGGTGAAACAAAAACAAGTGGATATTATCATAATTCATATATTACTATTCAGAGGCGGCACAAATCAGAATATAACAAGTTTCAATCTGGAATATAAACAACTGCTAATAAAATATTTGTGTGTTTTGAAGACGGGGATCTGGGAAATGTAGCGTGAAGCTTCACCCATGACGAGTCGTGCTCATCTCTTATGCAACGCTCTTCAAAATCCACAGCGGATTCCTGACAGATGAATAAAAATGGATCTGCTTGACAAGCGGTCGCTTTGATCGATATCTTCGCGGGAAAGAATCCGAGATCTTTGCGACTGGAATTCAAACCGTTCCTGCGAGGTAGTAAAAACCGTAAGTGATGTTAAAGGAGGTCTTTAGCCTCGATCCCTTGTGTCCTTTTGGGAGGAAAATAAATAACGGACAATGTAAAAAATATGTCCCTCGTCTGGCGAATATACAGCTGGAAAGACCTTCTCGTGGCCACGGGAGGAAAGATAAAGCCGCAGTCAGCAGATTCCCTAAGAGGGATGGCAGCAGGAACGATAAGACGTGCACTACTGTAAAATGTTTACATCTGCTTTCAACCACGTTTTGTTTAGTCCTCGCAGATACAGTAGGAGCGCTGACCTCTGGGAAAAAAAAGACAGCAATTGGAGGCGGATTCCGTGGAACCACATGCATTTATCAGGAAAAGTGGAGGAAGCTTGATCCACTGTTCGTCCTATCAAAGCAAGAGAAAAGCAATTCCACTCCATGTTGCTGAAATTGCCCTTCGTGGATTCCACGACACAGTCTGTAGGTGACTTGTTATCGGGGGAGAAAATGAAGTTGATGTTTTCATTCTGATGTAAGGTTAAAGCAAAATGAAACAGATTATCAACTCCACTTTTTTTTTATCAATCTCAATATGTTGCAGTCTAAGTTAAAAAAAATAAGGTTCAATAGAAAAGCAAAACAATATAAAAGGCTCTGAAAATAGGGACATTGTTTCTTGAAGCTTCATTAAATTTACAGTGTTTCTTTATATTGTTTGAGTACATTAATTATTTATTACAAGTAGAACTGACTTAATATCATCAACCAGACATTAAAAATAAATGTTGTTTTTTTTACCAGCTAAAACAAAAGTAAAACATGTAGCAACTGTGCTTAAAATAGTAAAAACAGAAAATATCCGTCATATAGAGTAAGATTCTGACAAAAGTACTCAAAGTAAATACTCAAAAAACTACTTCAAAAGAGTCACAAAATACGTGTTCTTTGTTACTCTCCACCCAGAGCACACTTGTTTTCGTAGGAGGAGGGGGGCGCCGCTGATCTTCTACCTTCCCGCCCCAGTAATGTGGGCTTGCGACGGGGATTAAAAGAGGTCCTAAGCTGAGTGCTACAGATTGTCGGGATTTAGAGATTTGGTCGGGACGGATTGATGATGGCACATGTAGATCGAGGTGGAGATTGAGAGCAGATGGCTGTGATTTGGGCACGATTATCCAGTCGGTATTGTCAGTGATCTCCATCATCCCGTTTCTTTTTTTCCTCAGGAAGTTCAGCTCCTCCAACAGAGGATCCAGCTTTATATATATGTAAATATATATATATATATATATATATATATATATATATAAATTCTCTCGTGTCTCCTGCTCTTCAAATCACACCTGTCTTCTGTGAAGCTGACAGCAATGCATTGTTGAGATTTTTCATTGACAAAATTAAATTGATCAAAGAGAAAATCTCTCCCCCTTTGTTTGGAACCCCTACTGTCTCTGAGCCCCTCTCCTCCTCTTGGTCTTCCTTCACTGCTGTATCTTTGGGTGATATTACGGCACTAGTGAACAAGATGAAACCCTCCTCTTGTGACCCTGGTCTGGAAAAGCGCTATATACATTTCCTTAATTACTTACTTATATATATATATAAAATATATCAAATATATATATATATATATATATATATATGTATAGACAACTGCGACCAGTTATTCTTTATTTTACATTAAAATCCTATTCCTTCATCACAATCTTCCCACCTGAAGATTTACAACATTTGAATTTGACCCTTGAAGTGGTAAACATTGGTTCAGGGTCATCTGCGGTAAACAAGCCTTGAAATGTTACTCACACAGTTGTGGAAGGTTTTTTAAAGCTCGATCCGTGGTTTGCCAAGTAACAGCAGCCAAACTCATTTAAGTGTGTGTTGGAAGGAGAAACTAATATTAATCCGAACATGTTGTCGGCGCCGTCACGTTGACACTGACGGACAGCGTCTTCAAAGTGTGAAATCTTTCTCAAAGAGCGGTTATTGGAAGGTCGACTCATAATGGATTCGTGTTACTATTGAAACCGGTGGAGAACGAATCACTGTCACGAAGTTATGAATGAAATCTGAACATTATGTTCGTCTGATTCAGGAGGAATGAAATACGAAAACACTTTTGAAAAAATTATTCTCCCTATTCATCGACGGCATATCTGTGACAGGATTTAAAAACATGAAACGACATCTCCTGGTGCGAGTCCAGGAACCAGCAAAAGATTAAGAAAAAATAAGTGGAAAATTGAATTTAACTATTTAAATGTGGAATCGTTTGTTTGCATCGTTGCCCTGACTAGCTGGGATAGATGATTCCAATAACGAATATACAACAAGTCCCTTGGAGGTGGAGGTGCAGACTTCCGGGGTTGATGACACGCAGTGACAAACCTCCATGTTTGACCAACGCAGCAGAGTGGGTGTGGTTATGGTCAACAAGATTTCATCTCCAGAACAACAAAGTGTTTTCAGTGGGCGGAGCTTAAGATCATTTTCTAATGTCAATACTTAGAGTTTTGTACAAACACACACTGATGATACAATAGTCACACATCACAACAACACACACACTGATGATACAATAGAGTCCAACATCACAACAACACACACACACTGATGACACAATAGAGTCACACATCACAACAACACACACACACTGATGACACAATAGAGTCACACATCACAACAACACACACACACTGATGACACAATAGAGTCACACATCACAACAACACACACACACTGATGACACAATAGAGTCACACATCACAACAACAACACACACACTGATGACACAATAGAGTCACACATCACAACAACACACACACACACACACACACACACATTTTATTTCAACTTTAATGAATAGAAACTAAACTTTGCCTGCATTTATAGGTTTGATTAAAACTATTTGAATTGCTTTGTTTTTTTTGTATTCAAAAATCCTTTTATTTATTTTGTGTTGTTTGACGTCATTGTATTTGTTTTCATAACCACCTCAAGGATTTTGAAGACAAAACAATGAAAGTCCAAATCAAACAAAAGAAAAAGAAGAAAAACGTTAATCACATTTTTTAAACAGAAGTTTGGAGTTATTCACCTCAAATATATTCAATATCAAATACAAAATCACTTTAGATAATGTCATTTAAAAGTAATTTACAAAACGACTCAATCTTCCTTTAGTTTTTTTTGGCTCGTCTGTTTTGCATAAACTAAAACAAAAATCCTTAAGGACCGAAAATGACAACTTCATTATCTCACTGTACAGAACTTTGGCTACTTAACATGCAATCGTCTGCTATTGAAACTAAATTCAATCCAAATGACCCTTCATTATGACTGAGCTTGTGTCACATCGGGAGGAAGTTTTCTGACAACTTTGTTCGTTGTTTCCCCGATGCCTGGGAACTTTGTTCCGTAGGAATAGAAGCGTTATGCTAATGAGATCTTGCCCCCGATGAATACATTTGCTGTTGGAAAACAGTTTGGCTTCCACCTTGGGAGCTAATTGAGTGTCTGACAATGCAGTGCTCGGCTGCTTCGCGTCCAACGCAGCTGCGGAAAAATTCAATTTCCCAGCAGTTTAGTGCAGCAGGCGGGAGGAGGTGAGCGTAGAAAAAGAAGAAAAAAAGATGGATTTTAAAGAACCACTCGAGTCCGGTTCATTTACGCTAATACTCGTCTGCACTCCGGCGTTAATAACAAGGACACCATGAGATGTTTATGTCTGTGAGTCCTTCCATCTGTCCGTCTCTTCGTCTCCTGGTCTGTGTCGTGTCTTTCCTTCCGTCTGTCCGCCGTCCATCCCTCATTCAATCTGTTTGTCCTCCTTCTTTTTCTCTCTATCTTTCTCTCTGTCCATCTATCTTTCTGTCCGTCCATCAGTCTGTCAGTCTCTCCATCCAACTGTCTCAATGCATGTCTGTCCATCAGGTTATCTTTCTGTCCGTCATTGAGTCCATCCATGCGTCCATCCTCTCCGTCCATCTTTCTCTCTTTTTCTTTTTCTCTCCGTCTTCCCTCTTTCTATCATCTGTCCATCTATTGTTCTGTCGCTTTGTTTCCCCTCTTTCTATCTTTATGTTTCTTTGTTTCCCCTCTTTCCATCTATCTGTCCATCTATCTTTCAGTCTCTTCGTTTCCCCTCTTTTTATCTCTCTGCCCATCTATCTTTCTGTTGGTCCGTCACCCAGTCCATCCCTCCCCCCGTCTGTTTGTCCTTCTTTCTATCCCTACAAACGTCTATCTTTCAATCTTTGTTGGAATGTCCATCTGTCTTTCTCTTGTCTGTCCCTCTGTGTATAGTCCCGACTGTATTTACATCCATCTTCCATGTGTGTCTTTCCATTCATCCGTCCATCTTTTTATCTGTCCTTTCATCCAACCATTCTTCTATCTAAAGGTCTGTCCTTTGCTTTTAACATCTGTTTATGTAAACATCCGTCCATATTTCTGTTCATCCGTTTTCATGAATACAGTTTGTTCGATTTATAATTGTTGCAGAAAGAAAAGCATAATAGTGGGAATCATAGTGTGAATCAGATCATCTAGAGTTTGGAGGTTTCAATGGGCAGGAAGGATCAAACCAAAGTTGTCGTTGCGTTACGAGTGTCGGGAGAACCCAGCTGGTGCCGGTGGCCCCGGACCTTGACCTCGCAACAAGGCAGTCACAGAGGATTGCTCTTTACGCTTGTCTTGCTGCTCCAAATTCGGACGACACCAGGGACTGCTGGACACGGAGGGTTTTTTAGAAAACTGATAACCCGCATGAAAGAAGATCCGTCTTCTCTATTGATCCCACGTCCAAACACACCATTGTCTCTGTGCTCGGGGGAGACGCTCGCCGGATGAAACCAACACAAAATGAATTCTATGATTTCCATCTTAGCTTCTGCAGATGTAAACTCATAAAACTCTGTTTGGTTAAACAACACAGGCTTGGAAAAAAAAAATGTAATTAGTGGTGGTTGTCATGTGCAGGTTTTTTTCCTTGGACAAGATTGAAATAAGTTTTGTCGTTTCCTGGCTTAAATGTTGTTTTTCATTCGGTGTTTCCTGCAGCTGCTGCTGAGAGCTGTCAATCTCTGCTTCCTCGCGCACCTGCGTGGGTGTGTGTGCACAAGTCTGCAGGATTGTCAATGAGGTGGCTTGTTCCTGCACTGTTGCGAAAACCAAAATATCTCTGATGTCAGCCGCAAACATGTACCACATCATCGTGAACCAGGAACTTCCTAATCTGTTCCCTGTTCTTAGTTGTTTTTTTCACGAGAATGAAAAGAGATGTTTTTCTATTTTCTTCAGCCCGTGAACGAGTGCACGTGGATAAAAATGTGTTTTTTTGTCACTGGCAAAAAAAAAATATTCCATTCCTGATCGTCGTGGTTGATTATGAGCTCGGCAGGTGTCTTAAGTACTTTTAGTTCTGTAGAACTATCATTATGTGTTATTTTACTAACAGATAAATATTATTTTGCAGCTTCAATTCTAGTGTGTCATTATAATTTGTAATTATACAGTGATGGAGTACTCAACTGAAAATGTTATTTTCATTTTTAGATTCATGAAGAGCAACAACAAATACACAAAATACTACAAGACTTTTCGATATATAATAAATGTGTTCCATTCCAGGCGGTATTGACTTCTACCTTGACCACGGAGCGGGGGGGCAAGGGGGGGGGATATGAAGGTAGCCCCGCAACACACTTGGGACGTGGCCGATTTCTCGGTATCATCACCGCAGACATGCCCTTGCTCAAAGACAGACACTGACCCCGTTGTTTTGCACCTATGTTCGGGGGTGGAAAAAACATTTTCATGTGGTCCCTCGCGCCTCCTGAGAAATAGATTCCGGTCGTAACGACTGTTCATCAGAACACGAGCCTCAGATTTGTATCGAATTTCTCGAGCTTCATGGTCGACTCTTTAAGTTCCACTGATCCGTCAAACGATGAACAGGCAGTACGTTGTTGTTTTTTTCTCAGTGGCAACATCAGAAAAAAGATCCTGTTCTTTATTGCTGGGATGAATTCACGATGTACGATTGTTTAACCTATTATTTCTTACATTTCATTGCTGCCAGAAGTCATGTACAAAACTAAGCCCATGTTTGCATTATGTCGGGAGATTTTTTTTTTTTTTTCCCAACACAATGTTCAGCTCGACGGCGTGGAAATAAGCTGGTAGGCACAGCACTCCAGCGTTGAACTCAGTCTCCCACTTAATGTCTTAATCGACAAACCTTTTTCTTTTTTTTTTGTTTTCCAACACTGAGCAATTAGCTTTCCATGCTAGAGGTGCTATGGATTGTTCTTGGGCTTCGCTGTGGGACTGAGGGGCCGAGCACGAGTGTTGTTAATTCTGGTATGGGGGCGGCTGAAGTGGGTGGACAACGAGATGGCATCTGAACTAGAAATAAAAGAAAAAATCTCTCCCCACCATCTGCCTGGATTTACTGACATCATCCCGGGTGGAACTTCTTCGGTCTCATTTGCAATTTCCACCTCGAGTTTGGGTTGTGGGTAGCCGGCAAGGGTTTTTTAATGATACTGCCCAAATACCACCCGGGCTAGCGGTGCCTCATGGCATGTCAGAAAAAAAGCGATGGATGGAGGGAGATGGAGAATAAGTAGGGCATCTCGGAGCCCGCCGAGGTCCAGGGAACAAAGGAGGTGAGCACAATTCTTTGTCTGCAGGTAGACCGTGCCATGTGACAAGACAAGTCTGACAAGGTCCGGTCGGCTTGTTATGCAGGAGCAGGACTCTTGGACTTTACTCCACATTCTTGGCAACTTTGAAAAAAAATACATAAGGGAACTCAAAATAAGTTAAAACAGATATTCCTGTCCAACCCCAAATAAGGTAAGGAAAACAAGCGCACCTATCCCCCCCCCGCCCTCAGGACACCACGCTTGGCCATCAGTCATCTATTCGCTTCACTGTCATAAAGGCATATGTTAGAGTTGTCCTGTCATGTTGCATTAGGTGAACTTTAAGATGCCCCTGACCTGCTTTATGTCGCCAGAGGGTGAGGGAGCTGCAGGGTGGGATGATTGGATGGATGCCGGTGAGGTTCGGCCCCAGCGCCCGGTCTCTAGGGTCAGGTATAAGTAAGTGCACATGTGACACGCAGTCATGTTCCCACTCACATGTTGGTATTTATTTAAGTATTTCCCGGCTGTCATGGCACGCTTCTTTAACATGCTCTGGCCCGGGTTTTCCTCACTCCCTCTCCAGCAGTGTGACTTAATCAGTCTGACAGACTCGGGGTGCCTGGGGAAAGACTCTCTCTCTCCACAGCGAGCCCTTCTCCTCAAGTTTATGCTCTCTGTGACAAACTCGTTCTGGCACCTTTCAAAATCTACCACTCTCTGGTGGATGGCTCTCAGTGGTCTCTTCACACATGCATACGCACCGACACGCAGCCCACAACTATCCGGATAACATACACCTCGGAATATACACGCGTCCCCAAAGTGTTCGCAGAATACATGTGTACGAAGAGGCCGAGAAAGAAAAGCTTCAAATGTCATTTTATCTAACATTACCTTTTAGGTCAATGCATTTTAGCCAATAGTTGACACCTGTTGACAAAAATATATATATAACTATTAATTTATTTATATATGTTGGTGAAGCAAAAAAAAAGCTGCAGTTCTTCAAGTGTCCACTTGAGGCTGAATGCAGAAAGACCGTTAGTCACGTAAACAACCAGCCAAAGAAAAAAACAGTTGACATGTTATGTCATTTAAAAAAGGAAATATTCACAGAAGACTTAAACATTCATTTCACTCTCGACACAAACTGTCATAGGTGTAACATTCTTTTTGGATTACATTTGAAAATATCAGTTTTTATGCTTTAATTGACTGACAAAAATCACTTATTAGCCATTTTAGTTTCAACTAAATCCCCTGAACTCTGCCCCTAGTGGTAAAACCAAAGGTCTATATTTTCAAGATGGACCGTGGATTGGCATCAAAACCACAAACACATGCTACGTCCAATGTTATGTAGGGGGCGCTATTTAAACTGTTAATGCACATTTACAACCAATGTAAGTAATTTTCTGGAATAAATGTCTTTGCTTAACAAGTGATAACATCCCAGGCTGTGAAAAGCCAAACATGTAGAATCTGGGTTTATGAACTGAATCCATTATGAAGCTTTTAAAACCTTTACAACCATCATCATAATCAATTTCAAAGTCAAATATCTTCACTCTCTTCTGAGTAAATCTAGTCACTCTGTTGATAAGCCCTGGATATACTTCAATTTATTCTGCTCTTAATAAGAACGTGGTGTGAACGTCTAACAAAGATAAAAGACCTCCCTGAAGAGAGTCGAGATACTTCACTATCTTAGCAACACAACAGCCCCAGCAGTGACACGTTCAACCTCCTCTTAATCGGAAGCTCACACCGAGAGAAGCTCGGAACGGATTCAATCCAAACCTCCATCAACGAGATAACGGTGGACTAGTCTATTTTAACGCTAAAGTTGCCGAAGAAAACAATGAAGCAATTATCTTTATACACAATCCAGGTGAATATCAATGAGAAAGAAACACTTTGAAGTTCGGCACATAAATGCTATTCACAAAACTCTCTTAATGACCTTTTTAATTCAGACACTGCAGTCACTCCACGGCTGTTTAAATCCGTCTTCGCACCAGCGTTAAATTATCCCGAAATCTATCCCAATCAAACCGAAAATATTCCAGTGGCTTCCGCGTCGGCTCACAAAAAAAGCAGCTCATTATTTTTCCGACAGAAACAATGACGACAATTAAACAGTTCCCATCTCTTTCCCAACATGATTTGCCAAATTAATTCCAGTGTTGTGTGGATCTAACCATTTTTTTTCATCACCTCCCCTTCTACTCATTTCTTTTGTTTTCAATCCGGAGCTGCACATTTTTTTTACACCCATTAGGCTTTGTTTGTTCACGCCAATATGTTGTCGTAATTTATTAGAGACGTCAGTATAAATGAGGCGGCGTGCCGACATGGCATAGCAAATAGATCCCCCCCCCAGCCCCCCTACTTCTACCTTCCTTTTTTTTTATTTTATGGAAATACGCCCTAGATATTCAGTGACGTCGAGGAAAAAGTGAGAGACAATTAAGGTGGCGACACTGAACCCCCGGTGGCTCTGTTGAGACACATACTGTATGTCCTGTCATGGAGACGTTGGCCTTTATCTCAGGCTTGAAATCTGGTTCAGGTCTCAGTGGTCTAACAACAATACAGGCTTGATTTAAGGATTCCATATTGTACATATAACACCAGCAACATTGGAAGAAGATACACTTTTGATGAATTTCCAAATGTTACCGTATATTCCGGACTATAAGTGGCAGTTTTTTTCATAGTTTGTCCGCGACTTATACTCTGGAGCGATTTATGTGTGATTATTATGATTAACACATTATTAGCGGTATATCATTCCACATGTTATTTTCACACTAAACCACAAGAGGGCGCTCTAGGCCTGTGTTGATCATTTCCACGTAGAAGAGGAAGCATCTTCTACCTCCGGAGTTAGTTAGTTGTTTAAAAGTGACACGAGGATGAAGAGTTATTTGGAGTTACACGGATGGTTTGGTAAACTTGTTAGTTATTTATGCT